>NC_089196.1:29835979-29994887 GCF_963930695.1 Labrus bergylta | reverse complement strand
ATTTCTTGCTTCCTCCGCTAATTTCTTTTTTTTTTCTCAGTCGAGTTGAGTTCAGCGGGTGAAATGCAGTCAGGGCTGCAGGAAAAGAAAAAAAAAGAAAGAAGAGCGGAGGAGATGGTGAGAGCGGAGGCAAGAATAAGTGAGAGGAAAATTGTCACTGAGGTTTGTGACAACAATGAGTAGCTGCAGAACTTTAGTGAAGGAGACATAGAAGAAGAAGGTGAGGAATCTAATGAGAGGAAGAAGAAGAGAGGAGAAGATACAAAGCTGCATTTTAAAGTCTTTATCTTCTAAGTCAAAACTTACTTTGATACTTTTTGATACCACGGTTTTTTTAAATAATGAAGTCTCAAAAAGTACAGCAGCTTTTCTCAATATTGTTTGATTATTATCGGTATCATGTCAAAGTTTTTAAATTCTAGCCTCATGACAACCCCTACCATCTTCCATTGAATGTTGGACGGACTGTTTAACTTAAAAAAATAAATTAACTGAAGGTTTAAAGGTCTTCTATTTATAATTCTGAAAGACTCTTTAAGGAGAGACCCAGCTGGAGTTCCAGCACAGAAGCGTATCGGCTATACGGCTATATGCAGACGAGGTATATTTTTAAATCGGAACCAGGGTTTATTATACTGGTATTGCCCTATAAGTGCCAAGGAAACATAATAATTTACTTTGGAAAAGGGTCAGAGTAAATAAAAATAAGTCATGATTTGTAGTAAAATGTGCAAAAACACCAGTTCCTTGCACTTAATTTAATTTTCAGTTAGGTTAAATGTACATTATGCTGGGTCAGCGATGTATAGCCTAGCTTCTGTTCAGGCACTCCCGCCTGGTCTGTCCTTAAAGGGGCGGAGCTTACCTGCATCTCCTGTGGCTGTTATACTGTATGTACTTTTGACCTCAGACAACCCCACTTCAAAAAAATACCAAACTACGCCTTTAACTTTGCTTTCTAATTTTTCACCCTGTTTATTTTTTCCCTTCGTCAACCCAGAGGCAAACCTTTGAAAGTAAGAGCCGTCGCTGTCCGGAGTTGATGTAAGAGGGTTTTTCTTCACAAATGATATCAGTTCACTTCTTTATTACAAGCGACAGGGCCAACTGTGGTGCTGAATGAAGGCTCAAAAAGTCTTTCTAAATGTACCTGAGAGGAGCGTGCACTTAAGTCTTATCATGCTATTAACTTTTTTGAAGTGCTAAGTCCTGTCGGCTTCAAAAGAATTCATTGAGCTTGGCGTATTTTCCATTTACCACAAGCTGTTTTGATATTACACAAGGTTACGCCGTCTGAAATTCCCAGCCCCTAAAGCCTTTACAAGCAGACATGAATAATTCATGCTGGTTTAATATTGAAATTGGTCGTTTGTTTCCATGCCAAAGCGCTGTGAACGGAGAATTACAGAATGCTTTGGCACCCGATAATGAATCATCAAGATGTTTTTAAGTTGACACTGAGAGCATTGACTGTTTGGTATGTTTTTTTATATTACTCTGGCGCTCCAGCACTCCCCATGTCTCGAGCTGGTTTGGTGGAATTGGTCTCTCGGAGACTTGCACAGGGAGATGCTTGGGTCTGCATTTTCTGCTCTATCATTAAAGCTCTTCCAGTTTTTTCTAGAAACACACACATGCACGCACGGCCATACACACAAAGTTGTGAGGCAGCCAATAAGGTGGTCTGCAAGCTTCGGCACACTTTGGTTTACGCCGACGTGAACAAGCATTTAGATTCACCGCACAGAAGCCGCTTCCTGAAAAATGATTATGTTCCCTTCATTTCTTCTAAACCTTGAATATATAGAGTGAAGGAGTTGTCTTTTAAATGGAAATTATGGTTCATCGCTTTTCCCCAAACTATGAACGAACTCGGCTGTCTGTTTGAATGTTAAGCTCGCGTTTGTATGAATTATTTTAAAACAAGCCAGTTCTCCTATAAACAAAACACAGTTCAGAATAGATGCATACCTTGGCAGTTCATTTTCTGCATTTTTTAAATCTTAAAAATTGGTTGAGAGTGAAAATGTGCCACATACAGTATACACAAACTATGTGCAGCCAAAGCTGAACTTTTGAAGGATTCTGTCTTGACGCTGTGTTTTGTTTGTCTCGACCAGTTTGGGATGCTGCTCCACTCTCTTTTCCTTCTCTTCACTTGCTCTTTCTCTGTCCTATTCTCACTTTCTTTCTTCATTTTCACTGTTTCAGCATTTCCCCCCAGCTGCAAAAGGCCAGAGGCACTGTCCCCGGGGGGGTGTGTGTGTGTGTGTGTGTGTGTGTGTGTGTGTGTGTGTGTGTGTGTGTGTGTGTGTGTGTGTGTGTGTGTGCAAGGGGTGTGTTTGTGTGCGTGTTTGTGTGCGTGTTTAAAAGTGTATGCGTGTGTGTGCATGTGAGTGTTTAGAGTTGAAGAACAGATTTTCAGCATATGCAATAGTGTCTGAGAGAGAAAGATAGCGAGACACTGAGATTGCACGAGAAAAGGATTGTGCATCTACTGCTTTCTGTGTGTGTGTGTGTGTGTGTGTGTGTGTGTGTGCGTGTGTGTGTGTGTGTGTGTGTGTGTGCACTGCTGTTCCTGCAGGCTTTCTAATTGGGACACGGGTTCTGTCTGTGCTGCGCACCAACCATTTTGATGTAAGTCCCACATGAGCATCGCTGTAAATCTTGATAATGGTATTAAGCTTGTCGAGTCGGTCCGGGACTTTAGGCCTGCAGAGCGTGCATTCATGCAGAGACGCACACACACACACACACAAACATACACACAGGCATAGAGAGAGAGGAGGGTGATGCTTATTAATGTAGGAAAGAGCCAAATGCATGTATACTGCAAACTACTCTGCCCATTGTGACACTACTAAGGACACCTGCTATGAATGTGTTTCAGAGTGCTACAGGGAGATGTATGCATACTGAGCATGCACAGAAATGCAAAATTAAACTTAGTTGAAAGATATAAGGCCTCTTTGCAAAAATCTAAGTGCTGAATCTGCAACACATCAGCACATCGCAGACATATTTGGGCTGGGAGAAGTTACCTGAGCAGCAGCAGCAGCAGCAGCTAATTAAAATGCACAGAGAACGATGTGACGGTCAGATATAAAGTGACACATTAGTCCACGCTGTAGAGCTCGTTATACGTGCTCTTTTTGTTAAAGTGTCACAGCAGTATAGGGATCGTCCTGTCAGCATATGCGGTGGTGGAGCCACGCGGGGTAAAATTCCAGCACGTCTTGATTTGGTTTGAGCGTTCGGATCTGGACAGTGAAACTCTTTAACACTACCTCAGCAGCTTTTCAGACATATTGAGGCTACAAGTTAAGACATGTTGAATTTTGAAGCCTCTGCCTTCCCCGACTCAGCGTGGTGGGATTTGAACTTCTTGGGGGAGACAGATTGTCCATAATGACGTAATAGCCGTGGCATCTGTTGTCAGTGCTGTGCGAGGAGTGGTGCCCCGTGTGAGGACACGGGAGAAGATCGGTCCGTTGCTGATTCTCTAAACCAGCTAAACAAGTTATGTTGCCTTGAAATAAAAAGGTGACAAAAAGTCCATCTGCATAGACAAGAAGCCGAATTAAAGCATCCTCTTCACTGACGGGTTTTTTGCCTTTCATGAATACACGAGTGCTAGCTTGTCAAGTCGTTGCAGCGTGCAAGTCAAAGTGCCAGAATTAAGCTCATTTCAAAACATTTGAAGTCAAATTGTATTAAAAGCACCAGGAGGCGATTTTGGCTTGTGCATCTCTTTTGATGTTTGATGCAAATGCGCTTTCATCGCATTTACTCTCAGGCGGCGGGGAAATTACCACACAGCAAAAGCTCCTTAATTTTTTGTTTATTCGTCTCGTTTGTGTTGTTGATTCGAAACGAGTCATATCATGACAGGTGGATTTTTTTTTTTCTTTACAGACTCCAGGGAAATTATCTCCCAAACATAGAAAAAAATAATTTGTTTTTTTAAAACCATGAGATGTGCACCATAATTCTGTAGAAACCACATAAACGGACAAGACATTTTTGCAGCACATTTAGAACGGCACGTAGTCTGTTTTGCTGAAACTAAATCAGCACTCCGTCCCCCCCTGCAAATGCAAATGTTGTAGCAGCCAAGTGCTGTAAAAGCTAATGAGAGTAATGGGGTCTAGTGTACTCAGTGATGGGCTCCACATAAAGGGAATATGAGGGGGTTAGGCGTACTGTAATATATGGGAATAGATGCCTGCAGCTGTTCGCGCTGGCTTGGGTTCACTTTATGTCTCCATCTCTCAGAGCAGATGGAAAATATTATGATACTGATGAGGAGGGAGAGGAGGAGGAGAGTGAAACATGCAGGGTACAAGAGGAGGGAAGACGAGGAATACCGACAGCAGGGAAAGAAAGAAAAACAGCAAAGAAAGGTTAAGTCCCTTTCTCGTCCAGTTAGAGGCCTTCAAGACTCGATATTTCTTTGAAAGCGTCTCTCCTGAACGCTTCGCTTTCCTTTTAATTATTGACGTAAGCACATGGGCTGCAAAAAGAGCTGCGCTGTAGTGTGAAATATTGAGGATATCACTACAGCGGCTGTAAAGCGTAGCACTAATAACGCCTAATTAGTGTCACGCAAACTCCTTCTAAAATATCTTCAATTTGACTGCACGCACTCGCTTTAGTTTTGCCAAATGAGGTTTTTTGGGAAAAGTTGTGAGAAGAAAAAAAAAGAAGCAGAGACGTAGGGATAAACAGGCGCAGCCCCCTCTCACATTAATCCCTCTCCTTAACAAATTGTCTAAGAGTTTAGAGTTTGTTAGCGGGGAAACAACGGGGAATTTAATCGGCATGACACCAGCAGGGGAATCTAATAAGAGAGACACCAGTGGGGCTTGTTTAATGATTTTTTCCTCCGTTCGCCTTTTTCAATTACGGTAGCTTGCCCGTGATCTCCGCAGAGTCTGCCTCTTGTTTTTTTTTCTGGAGTTCACTCCACCTGTCTGAGTCAATTACTCGTTCTTCCTACCTGTCTGCTGCTGCTGCTGCTGCTCCCTGACTCTCTCTGTTTGGCTGCTTGGGCCTTTCTGGTCGTTGTAGTTTCTTCCCCATGCTTCTGCAGAACACTCATAATGAGCCACTGTGTGCAAGTTCTTCTATATATCGTATGCGGAAGATATTAAATAGCATGAATACATGATTCACTTTGCAAAGTCCTGCAGCCAGGTTTGGGTCAGCACATGAACTGCAGGTCATGGAGAAGCTGAATCGCATATTAATGGGCATAAGAGCCAAAATGATAATGTGTAAAATAATTCAACGTGGTGCAAAAGTGTGGGACTTTGTCAAAGGTTCTTCGGATTAAATATGATACTAGATTAGATTAAATACTAAAACGCCTGCATGGGTTGTAACATCCATGATTATGTGGGCTTTGCAGATGCCTAAAAAAAAGCCCAATGGTTAATGATGCTAGAGCAGGATGCACATACAGTATGGGACATGCTAACAGGCTGCTATCAATTAGCTCTGCTGGTAGCCACAAATTAAGAGATGCTAATTGCATTAACAGTTTAATCATCCTTTCTGTCTCCCTGGCTTCATGAAACTGACATAAACAATCATGACCCGCATATTTGACTTTGAACATTTTTGGAAATTTTACTGCTGCTCCTATTGCTGCTTGAGTTGATGAATCTAAATGTGTAGCCTATATAGTGAGGGACAAAAAATATATCCTTTTCTGAAAAATCTTTTGGTCATTTGATCTCGAGACACTTTGTGGCAAAGAGTCAATCTTTACTTTTTTTTTCTAACCTATTCACTTATTTCTTCAACATGGATGTGATTCCTCAGAGAGCTTTAGCAGCAAACTGTGTTGAGCATTACAGCATAATAATCTACGTTCACTTCAGCAAAATAATAATGATGTCAATTGATAACATATGGAGGACATAAGCAGACATGTATCCATACATTGTATTTACTCATTTGATAATGAGTCATTTCCAGGTGTGTTCTGGGAATCTCAACACGTTTTTCTTGATATTCCAGGACAACAAAGTTTATTTTCTCGTGATATCTGATTTTATGTTCGTTTTTTGTTTTTGCAATCCACGAGATGCAACATAAACAAGTCAGGATTTGGTAAAAATTACCAGAAATGATTTGTCATCACGGGAAAACTAAGTACATGAAGTGTATAAATGCATGTCTGTGTAGCACTTCCATAATTCCTGTACACCCTATTGTTATTATTATTAGATGTTACATGTCATAACCAGGCTGAACGAATGATCTTGAAGCATGAGAAGGTAGCTAATGGTAAGCTACTAATGCTCACACTCTGTATAGAGTCTAGCAGAGACATAAATGTGCATTCTTACGACTCAAATCTACAGATTCTAAAATGAATGGAAGAATTTCCGGTTGGGAGCTCATGCACTGAGCCTCTCTGACCTTCTGCCAGTCAGTAGGTCACATTACTTCTGAGTCATTAGTCAACTGGTCCTCCTGCTCTGATCTACCCTAGCAACATGCCCCCGCCTCGTCTTCTCCCTCTCTGTCACTTTCCTTCTCTCCATATGTACCTCATGTTCTGAAGATGTGTCATACCTCCATGTCTGGACTGTCGGAGGGGGTTTATGTCTTCATTCTGTTACCCCCGGTGACAGGGCATTCCGTTACCCCCGGTGACAGGGCATTCCGTTACCCCCGGTGACAGGACCGGGAATCATTGGGCTTCCAGTGGGAGCACAGAGCTGCAGGAGCGAGACATGGGCATGCCATGGGGTGTGAGTGTGTGTGTGTGTGCGTTAATGTGCGCATTTCAGTGGGTGACTGGGTGTCAATGTGTGATTTTTGTGACCGTGTTCAAACACTGCCGGAGGTTCTTGCTTGTATTCAAGGATTTAATAATGGAAGGCAAAAAACAAAAAAAGTTCTAGGGGAAAGGTTTGAAATTAGAAGGCAAGAAATGAATGCATGTCACCCAAAGTGTTTGAGAATGGTTGTGTTTGTGTGTGTGTGTGTGTTCCTGCAGAATCAGGGAGTAAAAGGGCGATGGGGGAATGGTAGCTCTAGGAAACAAAGAGAGTAAAAGGGGCAGCGGAGGGTGAAGGAGGATGCACTTGACAGAGGAGAGCAGCGCTGCATGACTGTGTACTGCCCTAAATCTCCAACCATTTGCCTAATTTATTCAGCAAACCTGCTGTTTTAGAGTTACGACAAAAAAAGTCAGATACTATTAAACTGTAATAACGCCCTAAAAGTGGAAAGATCAACCCGAGCAGGTGGGAAGAAACAACAGAAAGAGTTTAACCCTCTCTCTCTCTCTCTCTCTCTCTCTCTCTCTCTCTCTCTCTCTCTCTCTATATATATATATATATGATTGCTGGTAGAGGTGAGAAGTTGAAGTTAGCTGCAGAGTTTGCAGACATGTGTGCACCGTTGGTCTGGTTCGCTGTAGGAGGGCGGCTATAAATCAGAAACTGGATCCTTGGACTCCAGCACACACACACACACACGCATGCACAAACACACACATGCCATTTCCATCTACCCCTAACTTAACCTAGCACTCTGACTTCAACACACATGCCGCCTCTAATTATGTTCTCAAGGTTTTACATGTACTCACCTATCATTTTTTTTTTCTTCCTTGGAAGATATTTCTAGTGAATTCCTTTTCGATTTATTCTGCAGAGTGAAATTCAACCTTCACTAACACGTCTCCTGCCTACCTATGTGCACGAGGCTGCCACATTTCACCCCCGTTACTTTTTCTCCCTTCTGCATCATGCTCCGTTGCCTACAAGTCAGTCAACAATCATTTTAAGTCTCATATTTTAAAAAATCAGATCTCCTTTATGATAGGTTATTTTCAACAGGCCTATATCATGTGTCTCCTGTGGCTGTAATTATTGAAACCTGTGTCCATATATTTGAAAACCACAGGCCACTTTATTTTCCCCCCAGCAGTCACTGTGATTATGTATTGTGCCTGGTTACATCGTGTGCATGCGTCGTTCTTCTTCTCTGAATCCAGGTCATGGTTAATACTGAACCCTGACCGTCGGCGTTGTCATGATACAAGAATGTTAAAGGTTGATGTGACACAAGTTCAAATCATTTGATATCGAAACCTGTTCTGTTACCGCGGCAACAAAATGGAAGTCCAAGGCACCAGGTCCTGGGTAGTTTATTGTTTCAAAGATTGCTGTAACCTGGTACAGTGACAGTGAAGTTGATGCTGATTTTAAATGTACAATAATCAAGCCCGACTGATTATTTTCCTGAGTTGCACAAAATGAGTGAGGAGACAATCATTGTTTGATTGGAGACAGAC
This sequence comes from Labrus bergylta, assembly GCF_963930695.1. Lineage (NCBI taxonomy): Eukaryota > Metazoa > Chordata > Actinopteri > Labriformes > Labridae > Labrus > Labrus bergylta. The sequence goes on along the minus strand of NC_089196.1, from coordinate 29,986,570 downwards.
AGACGGACGGAAGAGAAACTGCTGATTGCAGTCTACATCTCCACTTGAAGAGGAAAAAGCGTCATAAAACTAGAAACCATTATCGGCCATTAGGCTGGTGTCAGTCAGCAGCAGAATAACAACTCAGCAGTTAGTGGGGGGGGGAACAAGTCATGATGCATGGGTGGAGGAAATTCATCCTTCAGCCTTCTGTAACACCCGGACACTTTGTGATATGAGCTCTCCTCTGTTACTCACAGCTCCTCTGTTGGTCCTTCTCTCTGTCTCACTTTTTATTCTGTATTCATGAGGATCTGTTTCGACTCCATCTGACTCAATCTGATCTTTATTTCTCTGCTGTGATCTGATGTCACGGGACCCTTGCTCCTTCTTCAAGACACAGAAGCTTCTCTCATCTTGCTGTAAAGGTTGTTTCAGTACGGAAACATTGCTAACGTATTTGTTCAGTTGTGTAGGACTGAATCCAATGTGTAGGAGTTTGCTTGCCATTTTTCATAATTGAAAACAGGAAAGTTCCCAATTTTGGATCAGACCTCCGACATGGATATCGTTATCCTTTTACCATCATCATATTCAAGTTTACATTTCCATCGTCATGACAACCTTCAGACCTTTAGGATAGGGTTTTTTCTCTGGGCAGTAAAGCGCTGGCTCTGCGCTCTCTTTAGCACTTGCATTAAGTGTTTGTACTCTAAGAAGAAAAGCACTGCACGTCCCTCCTGTCTCTATGACAACAGCCTGTTGAAAACGGATGGATGACCAACACTGCTCCTTTTACTTTTTACTGTATTTCTTTATTTTGGATAATTTATTTCCCAATCAGACACGGAGTAGAAGAGGACGTGGTTACAAGATATGATCCGTAGGCGGCAAAACTAGTCAGATTTTTTTTTTTTAAAAAGAGCGCCGGGGACGTCAACAAGCGGCTTTCTGAAAAGTTGAAAGATTTTAAACTTGAGTGCTTGGCTGCACAAAAAAAGGCAGAACGCTGCTGAACCTTGAAGAAAAGTGAACTTTCTTCAAGGTTTACAAAGATCTATGAAAAAGAGACAGAGATACACACTTGCACACAATCATACGCGCACACACACACACACACACACACACAATCAAACGCACACACACACGGCGGCTCTATTTGAGATACACCAGGAATCTTTTTTGTCTCGTGTTTAACCAAAAAGGCTAATTTGTTTCCTGGGCAGATGTCATATTTTCAGCCGTGGGGGGAGAGAGGTATCGTCTTACAGGAGACACAGTCGCAGATGCTTAAACATGCGCACACACACACACACACACACACACACACACACACACACACACACACACACACACACACACACACACACACACGGACCTACTGTCAACCCCCTGAATGGTTAAAATTACTGGGTTTGGAAATAGATTTCCTACGTAATCTTACGCTCCCAGTATTTAGTTTTAAGCATAGCCTTTTACTTGTGATTTATTTTCCACCTAGAACAAAAGCTCCCATTCATTTGTGTGCCTGAAAGGGACCATTTTTGGAAAATGACACCCCATCAGAGAGTGGGGGGGATACTTTTGGCAGTATTAATCAATCCGACGTCTCTACTGCTGCTCGCCGTAAAGCTAAACTGTTTTTGTGAAGCAGTCAATCTGCCGCGTTGGCCTTTTCCTTCATTTTGGCCGTCCTGCTCCCTCCACGTCTCGCCCCTCTTGGTAAAGGAAACAGTTTAGGGTACAGTTAGTCAATCGGACCAATCCGTCCCCGCAGAGGGAGTGCAGAATAACGAGCACTACCGGTTGGATAATGGCCGTGATTTAGCTCCCCCAGTCAAAAGGTTACACTGCTCCTGCTCCGGGAATGAATGGATGTAATAAGATACCCACTCGGATAAGTAAGTCTCACACGGACTGCAGTCCCTGTCGATCCCCAGAAGCCTACTTTGAACAGTTATTCTCAGTTTTTAAAGGGGAGCTAAGTCCTTTCCTGTGAGGAGTGAGTTTCATTGGAAGAAATACGGTTATAGGGAGCGGGGTGCAGAGAGAGAGGGTGATGAGTGCAGAAATTAAAGGGGGGGAAATAACAAGAGCTATTCTCATTATCTTGACACATGTAGAAGGAGATAGGGAACCGTTGGGCCTGATGTAATGTTCTCTCAGGGAAACTCACAAGAGGACTGGAAGAAAAGGAGCTGATTTTCATATCACAGCTGCTGCTAAAATTCTGCACAGGAAGCCGGCTCTTCGGCGGGTCAGCTCGTTAAGATTGTCCACATTTTTGATACTGTGGTACTCCTCAATACAACATTTATTTTTTGGTATTTTAATGACCAGTAGTATCAAAAAGTACCAAAAGCTTTAAAGGCTTTATATGCGATTTTTTTGATCGAGCAGATGTCGCCCTTGACCGCCAGCATGAAACCAAAACAACTCGCGCTGCATTGTTGTGTTAGCATGCTAATGCTAGCGATCTTTATTATGCTGGTATCTTCACACTGCATGTAAATTTACCTGAAATGAGCGTGATCTAGAAACACAGTTAAGCAGTGAGTACAGTATGTTATTCTTCTTTTCTCTAGTCCCTCAATTAAACAACTTTTATACACGAGGGGAGGAGTCAGCCGGCCGTCCTGGCGATGTAAACAAACTGAAGATAGTACTCTGAAAACTCTGAAAGCATCACAGACAGTGGGACTCGGGTGTTACACCCATTGTAGACAGTCATGACTCACAGAGTTATTTTCAGAGGATATACTTGATTTATATTATATTTAAGTGAAAAAAATCACATATAAAGACTTTAAAGAATAAAAAAAAAACTACAACTCTTCAGAGAGAGAGAGAGAGAGAGAGAGGAATATCTAAATTGCACAGAAAACATTGACAACATTTTGGTACCTTCATGTTGTCAATGTATTTGTGCAATTTAGACAGTTGCTTTTAAAAACACATTACCCAGTATAAGGTGCTTGGGACCTCTCTTCATGTTGACAGAGAATCAAAACAGGTCAAATTTTGAGTAGTATTTAATATCTTCATTTGATATTCTGGTATGTAGACACCCCTAACAGCTCATCAGTGAGTCATGCAGACAGTAACTGATCTAACACTTGGATGAGGAATGTCTGAAAAGAGACATCCCCACCACACACACACACACACACACACACACACACACACACACACACACACACACACACACACCAATACTAAATACATAACCGTGTCACTGAAGTAAAGAAGGGGTGGTTATAAAGGATTTATTCCACATGTAAGTAAAGAAGGGGTGGTTATAAAGGATTTATTCCACATGTTGATTCCATTTGTGTGTGTGTGTGTTCGCCTGTAAACGTATGAGTTTACATGTTGTGTGTCTCCCTCCTGTTTGAGGAGCTGCATGCTGTTGTGATTACATGTATATTTCCAGTCGTGGAGTTGACGATTTGAAACACATGATTTCTTTGTTTCCTCTCTTGGCTACCGTGGAAGCTGAGAGGGTGGTACACACACACACACACACACACACACACACACACACACTGAGGCAGGGTGGTAACTCGCTACTGAGTCAACGCTAATTAATGCCATATTGTATGTTTTCAAGCCAACTTTATTCCATTCTGTTATTTTTTTTCTCTGTGGCTGTGTGCCATGTGAAAAAAAAAAAAAAAAACTTCTCAGCTGGGATTAAGTGACTGAAAAATAGAGGGAAAAAAAATGACACCAGACAAAAAGGTTAAAATAAACATAATTAAGCAGGAAGCGACTGCTAAGAGAGATTATCTGAACAGAACAGAGACATAATAAACAGAACAGTGTGTATTTATATTGTTCAGATAAACTGGAGCACATTTGTAATTCCGGTCACTCCATGAGTTGGCACAGATGAATGTATCGTGGTTTCTTTTGTTTCGAGGAGCCAGTTGGTGATGTGTTAATAGCTCTCAAGCTAACCACTAACACACCAGCTAGCGATAATGTGCAAGTGATTTGACATTTAAAGCTCCTGCGAGAAGTTTTTATCTGATTATGAAATAGACTGAAAATAATACTGTGCCACCTTTAAGGACCCATAAAGAGCAAAAAAAAAAAAAGACCATTGATGACAATATTGATAATTTCTGTTTAGTTATTTTTATGTCTGAAATGGGTGCCGGGGGTATAGGTCTCACACAATGTGATTAACATAGACCAGAAACAGACCTTATTAAGTGGCAGGAAGTGGTAGAAAAAAGCAAGGGGAGATTACTTGTTGTCAAGTGGACCCATGTGATGGAAAAAGATCAGCAAAGATTTACAAGGTACCACTTTGTCCACAGGTGGCGCCAAAATCAACATAAAGCACGAGTTCCTCACTGGAGCTTAAAGTCTCTCCGGCCTTATTTTTTTAAAAATGTTTTTGTATATTACAGCCTATGTTGTGACTTGTTTGATTTGGGTAGGAGTTGAAAAAGTTCAAAAGCTAACACCTTAAAGCTAATATACCACTTAGCGAGGAATGGCAAGCAGTCAGAACGTTTGAAACTAGACATTCCCTTAAATGTTTGCACCATCACCTGTCTCATAACTAAGTTTACAACAAAGCTTCAAGGCCACTGTTTCACTACCAACTTCTCTGACTTGTGTCTTTTGGTTCCCTTACATGCGGTGGCTGACATGTGCCCGGGGTTGGGCAGGGGACTCTGGACCTCCGGGGGTTCTCAGTCAGGAAAGTGTCATTGTTTGATGACAGGGAGAAATGTTAAACCGTTAGCCAAGAGAATACAAGTTCAACCTGGACGGAGATGGTGAAAAGCTTGATGGGTCAGGTGGTGACAGCGGGGGGTCAGAGGGATGTGTTAAGAGACGGAGCTCACTAGCCCCCACAGCTAGCGCTAGCTCCAGGCATCCTGGGGCTTCAAGCGACAGGACCCCCACTCTAAATGTGCTGCTTGTTTTTTTTCTTACGCAAGTTTCCCCAGCCTTTGCAGAGTGCTTGCACCTGTTGGTCACCGTACTTACAGGTCAGCACAGTGTCAAGATGATCTGGTTCAATGGAACAAATACAGGGGGCAAAAAAATGCACAGATTAACTTCAGTCCCAAGTGGTGAATTCAAGTTTCTTTTAAAATGTTTGAGTCCCTTTATGGGTATTTTTTAACTGCGTCTCTTTCACTCTCTTTCACTACTCGTCCTTTGTCTTTCACGCTAAGTATTTCTTAATTGCTTTATCTCACATCAGATTATCTTTGTCCCCTTTTTGTAATTCTCTTTATCTTCCTTCCATCTTAATTAGTATCTGTGTGTTTGAGTGTATACGTAGATAACCATCTGCCCTGTTTGTCAGTCATTGTCAATACTATTAGAGTTCTTGTCCTTGTTTGTCTGGTATATGTGTGTGTGTGTGTGTGTGTGTGTGTGTGATAGAGAGGACAGAAGGAGGGGTGGTTTGCATTCAAATGGGCAGACGGCACTGAACCAATTAGTCTGACGCTTCCATATCCTTCCTCTTCTCTTTTGGCATTTCTCCTCATTTCTGCCTCCTCTGCTCTTTTAGCCCTTCTCCCTCTCTCTCACCTTTTCTCTCACTCCCTCTCTTTGGTTATCTTGACAAAAAAAGATTCCCTCCATACTCTAAATGATTCATAGCACAGGTTACACAAAAGATCATTTTTTAAGCAAGAGTACAGCAGCTCCATGGAACTTGTTGGAACTATTTCCGCTAATTTTTGTGGATATCCAGCGATAAAATGTACATGTTTTATGTTTTATGCTTTACCTTTTCCTCCTCGCAATCTCTCTTCATTCTGTCCTCTCTCTTCATCAATTCTCGTACCTCCCCTAAAATATTATGTTTACTGACTTTCTCCTGGAGGAAAACCGCATCTCTGTGAGGGGGTTAGCGTGCAGGTTGTTTTGTGCGAGCGTGTGTGTACCAGCTAGCATGCTGAGACGACATTGTCAAAGCCGTGTCTGGTTCAGCAGAATGAGGTCAGAACATGCAACGTGAGCGTCCGTGGTGTGTGTATTTCTGTGCTCGCACTCGATTTAACATTTACTCCTCTTGAGTATTCATGCATCCATTGTTGCTACATTTGATTTGAATTGTTTTGTCTACCGCCCACAAACCACTAGCTAGCTCGCTAAATTAGGCCTACAGTATGTTCAGCCCAGCGTGCAGACTCGCAATCAAAACTAAGTATTTACAGTCAACATCCAACCTCATCGACTTCTACCGGCCACGTCGCTGACATCCAGCTGGCTCCGAGGGTTGCTGATTGACAGGTGAGACAGCCAATTATGGAAGGCGGTGAAATCAACTCAACTTGTAGCAGCGATACACTCGTGTCACTTTATGAATAAAACAACAGAAAACTGGCTCGTGGTTTGATTTGGATTGGGCTGTGCATTTTTGTTTGTTGCTGCATGTTATTGGCTGATGGACAACTTTTTGGGTGAAGTGTCAGGTAATGGTGAGCGGCTGTTTTGTTTGTGAGTGTTGAGTGTGTATATGAAAAAAAAAAAGACAGACACTGACAAATGGCACAAATCAAAGCCAAGAAATCTGATTGCAAAGTTCCTCTGAGGATGCATTTTGTGTTTCTCTTTTTTTTCTTTTGTCAATGACAGTTTAATTGCACCCAAATTATCATATGATTGTCTAAAGCGCAAGGCTGTTAGAGTCAAGTGTAGCAATTTGCAACATGTCTTGCGATACATTTTGCATTCATTTTGCACAGATCGTTATGTCGGGGCCTTTTAATGGACACATGACGTGTCTGATGAGAGTCGGACCAGGATCCCTGTTAACTGAGAGCTGGAGCAAGAGGAAAGAATGCGATGCAGGAATGTGAGGCGGCCTGAGAGCGCAGAGCCACAAACCACAGGGTGGCAAAACCCTCTCTCTCTCTATCCCTTCATGTCTCTGTCACACGACCCTCTCGGCCTCTCCTCCCACTGAAAGATGGAACCCAGAACACACACCAGTGCTCAGATGGCAGCACTTAGTCTGGCTGGTTGCCCATTTTGAAAGTGTACCTCCACCCTGAAGGCACATTCAGAAGTGGAGTGACCACACGGGAAACGGACTTTAAACAATTTTTATGAAAAGGTTTTGGGCCTCGGGTTGCTTTTTAAAAAGGACAAACATGCTTGCCTGAGACCCACATAATCCACGGTCAACCTTTACGAGGGGGGGGGGGGGGGGACGACGACAAAGAGACAGGCGAGGGGGAGGCTGGTGAGCTCGTCCTCACATATGTGATGGCACAGATCGCTCGCTCAAATTGGGGCAACGGAAGCCCAAAGGAAGCGATTGTTGACGTCAGAAAATCCCTAATAGAAAGACATTTGAGGAAGTAAATCTGTAGCTGTAAGATTGCTTCAACGACGTCTGAAAATGAAACACCTCTGTAGGATTCACTCCTGGATTTTACTCCTAACTAACGCAGCATATGTTTGTGTTTCACTTCAAGGTGTGTTTAAACTGAAGATTTTCCTGCAATAGCAAAATCATTAATCATTAACTTTTTTTTCCCCCCATTACTTTCACATTTTCCCTGATGGCATGTAACAGATCAGCTAGAGAAACAGAAGTATGGAAAGAGGGAGGGAGGCTCGAAGTGTTCATTTAAACTAGAATTGCTTTAAAGGCAGTTTGAGAGTTATAAAATAAAGAAAAGCAATTTAATGTCAGTAATTTTCTCAACAACTGATTTTCTTCTCTTAAAATGAGGTGAAATAATTACTGGGAGAACAGTGTTGAGTTCTTCTGTTTGTTCCAATTCTGTTAATTTGTTTTCCTTCTCCGTGCCGCTCCAAGGGTGCTTGTGCAGAAATAACATTAACTACTTGTGTTCAATCTAAACTGAATTTCAAATCAAGTTTTCTGTGCGAGTCCCTCGGTTTATCAATTGTTCTCTTCACGGCTGTTACTTTGTTTTTTTTTATCTGTACTTCGATAGCCGTTTTCACATATGCACTCCTGAAAATATCTAGATAATTTCAGGACAGTTTTTCAGGAGTTTTCTCCAAGTGTGAAACCCTGTATGTGTACTAATTCTACCTGATTTTTTTTTTCAAATTACATCTCTTTTCCACCTCTTTTTTTATATTCATTATATATTAATTTTCTTTTCTCTTGCCTCAATTCCTTATCTCTATTTTCTCTCCTCTCTCTCTCTCTCTCTCTGTTTCATCTCTTCTGCCTCTGCCCTCTCTGTCATTTTGACTTTGCTGTAGTCCGAACTGTGACTTTCTAATGCACCCACAGAGATAAAGACAATGAGTTTGTGGCTTATCAGTATTTTATTAGTCTCTGTCACTTCCCTCCTGGAGTTTTCTGCATTGCATGTGACGGACACAGCAGCAAATATAATATTCCCTTTTCAAAACATTTCTGACTGACTTGGTAAGTTCCAATTTACACCTATACTTTAGTTTCATTTCATGTTTAAGAAAACAAAAATATAACTTTATATTAAATTGTATAAAGATTTATTTCAAAATGTAGAAAGCTGGCACAGCTGAGCTTTAAAACATTCGACTACTTGCTCCAAAAACATAAAATTTCAGCACATAGATTTGATTTAAGTCTTTTCATTTGACAGAGAAGCCCGACAAACAGACATACTGTAAAGACTCCGGGCTGTCATTTGTCAGTACGTTATATCTATGTCCCAAGTTGACAGCTGGATACTGTACAGATAAATTCTCTGCAGCACTTTGTGAAGTCTGTCACTTTGAGTAAGTCAAAACAAAGCCAGCTGTGTGTGTGCATGTGTCCATACATTCTCCTGTTCAGTATATGCATTTAGTGTGTTTGCTGTCGGTTATGGTGCTGGGGGGGGTCGACTGAGAAACTACAAATGTCTGACTCGATTCCTTCCTCGGTGAGTGAGCGCCCTGAGCGGTCCCTTTACTCACTGACCTCGTAAACATCTCTCCAGTGGAAACTTAAAAAAGTGGAAGGATGGGAGAAAAAAAGAGAGTGGGGAGTGAAAAGAGGTCAATAAAGATGAGAGAGGAGAGGAGGAGGGGGTGGGGGGGTTAGAGTAAAAGAAGGAAATGGAAGAGGATGGATTAACACTGAAACAGACAAATAAAGAGATAAAGAAAAAGTGTGATATGTTTTATAAAAGCTGCATTCTTCCTACTTTCCTACTACTGTTGTTGAATGGATGCTTTTGTTCGTGCTGCAGACTGCCAACACACACACACACACACACACACACACACACACACACACACACACAAGGGCATGTATATTTACACTATATAAAATATATCCACTGTACACATTCATGGGTGAAATGACTTTTCAGCCTGTGAGGTACAGAAGGGGCTATTTAGGCAGTGGGCTCCCAGGGCCCTTTACTGCAGAGGGACAGAACACTATTTCTTTGTGTTTGCGTGTGTGTGTGTGTGTGTGTGTGTGGGGGGGTGTGTGTTTGGGGAAATTACACATTTACTTCCACATAAATTAAACGAGGCACGGACAGACTTGCAAATGAATGTCTTCCCCTTTTGATTCCCCCTCAGGAGTTCACCTTTCAGCACACTCTTTTCCTCACTATCACTCACTCTCACACACACACACACACACACACACACACACACACACACACACACACACACACACACACACACACATTGAAACATTTTTTTTGTCTATTTTACAATATATGCATGCCTCTTCCTGGTTCTCACAGGCCAGCCACTCAGGGGACAGAAAATAATCTGTCCACCAATCAGCGCGAACAATCCCCAACCAATCAGAGGTCTTCTGTCCGGTTGTGTTGACTTTCTCTCCCTCTTGTTTACTGCGAGGCTTCACAACAGAGAATTAGAAAACCCCTTGACATTTTCTCACATACACTGGTTACTCTATCATCTGAACTTCCTCTCTTCCTCTTCCTTTCTCCATCTCACTCTCTCACACTCACACAGGCAGTTAAAAATGGGGACAAGCACACACATGGGGATTTGGAAAGTGGTTTTGGACATTTGCTCTCCTTCTAAGCACTTAAAAGGGATTTGAACTGGAGAAATAAGAAACGGAGAGAGAGGGGAGGAGAGGAAGGGAGGCGTGTATCTAAATAGGATAATAGAAGAGTTGTTCCTTCCTCTGAGCTTTTTTTTTTAGGACCACCTTGCTCCTCTGTGTTCTCTGACTGTTGTAATGTTGGTTCTGGCTCCACGCTGATCCGTGTTCTGTAGAGCCTGTTCTCTATGTGAGCTGAATTATGAAGATTAAAAACTAACTTTGTCTAATTGGACCTTTTTTTGTCCTTGATTATAAAATGCGAGCAGGGATGGACACTGCTGGCATTTTACAGAGGAGACGGCTCGTAAATAAATCTGTTTGAGGCTATTTCCCTGTTTGGTTTCCTCCCTCCTTACTTCACTGCAAGCCTCTCCAAATTGTTATTTCTCTCCACCTGTGAGGAATATCAGAAAGAAAAAATACATTAAGAAGTAAGTGAAGTGAAGGGAAAGTTGACTGACTGGCGGGTCTGTATGATCTGAAACACTCTCATACGTTTACTTTTTAGATTAAGAAGGGAAAAGATTAACATCATTTTCTGTGTTTTTTCTCCGTTAAAAGGCCAGAAAAGTGAGCAGAAAGAAGTATACAAGAAGAATGAGTTCATTGTTGACATCAAAATTCTTCCAGCTCTTCACAGATGAATTGCTGAATCAATGGCTTGAATATCCACTCGTCCACCATTCCATCCATACTCAATAAGATAAATAATATCTTTGGGAAGAAGCTAAGTGGCAACATATGGTGGGTAAAAAAATGAAGCAAATCCAGAAGTGCAAAAATCTGCAGTTCCACGAGTGTCCAATAGAGGCTTCCTGCAAAAGCCAATAAATCCCCATTAGGTCAAATCTTATTAAAGGTCTTGAAAGGTCCAATATGTAAGATATTGCCTGAATTGAACCATACGATGACCTCACTATATGATCAAACATTAAGGATACATGCTGTGTTTAATGCCAAAGCTCCACCGCTTTGCCTGTTTCAAGGTTGACTGAAAGTTAGTTGGAGTCAGCATTTCCAATATGGCGACTCCCATCATTGGGCTTCAAAAATGGACGGGTGACATCTCTGAGACTTACGTCTATGTTTTATAGACTCTGGAAAGAAGTAAAAGAGAGAAAAGGACTTCTCTGTGTGAACAATGCGTCCTCATCACTCATAGTACGGCGTGTGTGTGTATACTGCAGTGATTTTTGCGTGGGTACCAGCATCCTGAATACAATATGTTCAGTCTTCTTAATAAGGAGCAGCAGATGTCTAAACGTATGGGCACGCTAAACAAAATGTGTGAGAATATGCTGTAAGCAGACAGTATTTTTCACAACATACAGTATATATATATATATATAGGAAAGTGAAATTAAAAGAGAAATCTGTGTATCACTTGTTGAACAGAAAAGTAAACCTGAATCTAAACATCTATCATCGAATCTGGTCACTTTAAAAAGACCAAATCAAACTGCAATGTGGAGGAGAACTTTTCCAAGTATTCCCAGATTTCCCATGTTTTTGTTTCTGTATTTAATCATGAAACCAGAGCGAGCATGTTCAGTTTATAATAAACTTATTTTGATGAGGAAGTACAGCATAAAGGCTGCTGAAGCCTAACACACACTACAAGAAAGTCAAGTTGATTTTGGGTACGATCCCCTTCCTTTTTAAGGTTTATTTTTGGGCTATTTGTGCCTTTATTTAGAGATTTAGGACTCTGGATAGAGTCAGATATGAGACATGCTGGAAAGGAGCCATAAGTTGGACTCGAACCTGGGCCGCCCGCTTGGAGGTACGCAGCCTCCATACAGTATGGCGTGTGCGCACTCGCCACTAGGCTACCGGCTCCCCAGCATAGTCAAGCTTTTTTTGATGGTTGTAAAGATTACTTTACATGTCATGCCGTGTGAGGCATGTAAAGAGTGAGCCAGTCTGGAAGTGCTGATTTCAAATTGTTACCATGCTCAACATTTCCGATCCAATATCCTGTTGAGTGAGGAAGAACCCCGAGGACAGCCGGAGCACACGCACCGTGGACTGACACGTGTGATGAAACAATAGCTAACTTAATCCATACTTTTACCTTTCTTCTTGAATTTCCAGGAGAAAATAGTCCAAAAATGTATCAATTTAAATCATGCAAAATCACCTTTTAGCACCACACAGCCATGCAGTAAATATTTAACCAACTTTAAGAAGTGCAGACATTTTTAATAAGCCACAGAAAGGGTTCTCATTGGCTCAGATGTGATTGATGTTCACAGATGGAAACACAGATATGCCATCAGTATCTGAAGAGGAGTAAAAAGAAGCTCATTCAAAATGCACACAGCTAACACAATCATCCACATTTCCCACTGCATTTACTCGGTATTGCGTTGCGACGAGACATTTCCGAGAAACTAACCTGTCAGCATCTGAATGTGCGCTAGGATGAATTTTCTTATAATCATTTCTGCTCGTGCAACTTTTACATTTTTCTGAAGTACTCTCATTTGCGTGTTCATGCAATTTTTTATCTCCTCGAGGGAAACATTTGTCGCTTCTAATAACGGGAAATAAAACCAAGTTTGGTGGTCTGTAATGTCTGCAGGACACAATAGTAATATGTTGAGTGCAATTCCCGGCATTTCCATAAGTATCTCAAATCGCTTCCACATAGACATAAAGTCGGCGCCCGGCCTATCTCTCTCCTCCTCTATTTGTTGTTTTTTTATTGACAGTGTCTGTGTGCCTTAAACACATTGTATGCATTCATCCCACAGTTCCCATTACAGGCCGGCATGATAACCAGAGCAATAGAGCAGACTACAGTGGGAGGCTATAAAAGTGTAGTGGAAATTTAATATGTATCACACTGAAGAGGACACACACACACAAACACACACATACACACACACACAACACACAAAATCTCAGCCATAGACACATATCAGATTTGACAGGGTAATGGTTTCTTGCATTTAGTGACCAAGAAATGCATTATGACCTCCGTAAACCTTCCACTGCCAGCTTGAAATGATGCCAAAATATCCTCCAAATACACACACACAACGTGCACACACACACACACACACACACACACACACACACACACACACACACACACATACACACACAAACAGTACATTCACCAAGAAACCCTGTGGCACCGCCGCCCCCTGAAAGCACATTCATTCCCGCTGTTATTGCCCTTCCATAAAATCTCTGTTACATGTGAACATGGGGGAATGCCCTCAGTACACACACACACACACACATGCTCACAAACACACATGCAGCCTTAAAATGTCCTCATATAGGAAAGACACTGCAAATCAGAGTAGTCCTTTGTCCTAGAGTAAGAGATGCAGGCTGTGCTCAGGCTCAACAATAAACTGACTTTAGGTAAAAAAGTAGCAAGTGAAGCCACATTTCTGTTTTAATTACAAAGTTTTATAAGGTTGTTTAGCTCTTTTTTGGAAGGTTTTTTTCCACTGTTGAGTTAAAGACTCACTGGGTGCTCGTTGCTCGACACTTGAATTTAAGGGCGTGCGTGTCTCTTTACGGGCCCAGCAATTTTCGAGTTTTATACACCTACTCGGAATGTGTGGGGAATAAAAGTGAATGCTCATTTAGCTAAGAGAGAAGAATGGGTTTATTGTTCTGCTTCTTCTTTTTTTTCAGTTTTTCCTCGAACAGTGTTGACATAAGATAATGTGCAGAGAGAAGACGAGGTTTGCCCTGTAGGCTGCTGAGCTCTTGTGAGTAATTAATAAGAAATCTCCCCTACTCGACTCCAAGCGACTTGATTAATGAAGTCACAGCTTTGAGATAATGTTTGGGAGGAAAATAGGAAATGTTACTTCAGCTTTGTGAAAACAAACAGACATTCACGAGTATTTTTTCCACATAAAGTCGGAGTGAGCTGATGTGAGAACGCAGCAGGATATAATCAGGAGAATTCATCTTGAGATAGTGAGAGGATGGGGGGGGGGGGGGTGGTGACGTTTATGACCTGGGATCAGTGCACCACCATATCCATGTTTAACGTGCACATTTCTCCCTTCACGTACTTAAAGTGCTGCGTCATGTTCTTAGTTCACCAGTATGTTCTTCTCTGCTTGTCCAACAAGGAGTCTCCCGTTCTGAGACGTGCATGGTGTGAACGACCAGATCAGGAGGATTTCAGCTGCTGTCCTCCTGACAGTCTCTGTATAGAACTTTTCAGGAGTGCATAGATATGAAAACGGCTTTGGTTAGTGCAGAAAGAACAACAACTCTGCATGAGCTTCACAGCTGTGTGTTTGTGCAGTGAGTGTTTGAAACATACAGGGTGGAGCACAAACGGTATCCAGGCTAACACCAGCTACATGCTACAGTGAGCGGCATCCGTTTCATTATTCAGCAGGACTGAGTCAGAGTTTAGATCGTCTCAGACTTGCACGATGCCTTCAGCCGGCCCCTCGGGGGAGTAAACCGACCCAGAGATCCAGGGAAAACAAACAGATGGACAATGAAAACAAAAATAGATAGATTCAAGATATTACTCCACAACATATTTATACACGTTTTATTAGATTTTTGCTTTTTTAAGTTTCAGAATGTCTCATCGTATTTACCTTTTTTTTTTCCTGGGGCTTTTTATGCCTTTATGATTTGAGAGACAGGACATTAGATAGAGTCAGAATCCAGGAGAGAGAGAGTCGGGAGCGAAATGTGAGAAAGGAGCCACTGGTCGGATTTGAACCGGGGCTGCCCGCTTGAAGGACTACAGCGTCCGGTTTTGTTTTTTATATATTTTACTGATTTTCTTTTGCTACCTTTGAAATGTACCAACAGGCTAACGTCCCCACTGTGTAGTCATAGTGACCCATGTGAGCCAGAATACCCACACCATGCTTCTATGCAGCTAACATACAAAAATGTTATTTCCAGCAACGTGCAACAGGTAACATATTGCCTTTAAAGCTAAGGGATTACCGCTTTGGACTGTTGCCATGAGTTTAGCGTTGCATGCGCTGTAGCCTGCAGTAATGTTGAGAAAGGTGAACGTTAAGATTAGAAGACATTACATGTATGCTGTTTGAGGTATGAGGGATTAAAGGATTTTAATTCAATAAATCTCGTGTAACAGCATAAATCGCTCGTGCAGCCGCGCTTAATATGTTCCCCCTGAAAAGTGCTGACCCCCGTGCATGTGATGAGGCAGGACTTGGCAGACTGCTGCAGGGGGGGGGAGCGGAAGCCTTTGATAGCAGACACATACATGCATACACAGCTTTGATCACTTCCAACTGTCTGCATTGAATAAGAAATATATACACTCTAATTAAATCCGTTTTTGCCTCTCTGTACATGAATATCTGTCTGCTTCTTTTTCTTTTTTCTTAAAGGTAGAGCAAGATTCTGGCTTTCTGATCCTGAGAAACTGTGTGTGTCGACTTACTCGGGGATGAATAATGCATATCAAGAAAATGATTTGGTTGAATTTATATCTATGGACGGACGAAAAAAAAAAGTCTCCAGGAGGTTTCACATTTGCAGTTTCTTAAGAGTTTAAAGAAATGCAACTTTTAGTCTTGCTGACGCTAACCCTTCTTGTTGTCTTGTATATTGCAGCAGAAAGTCTGTGTAGCAGATGCTGTTGTGATATTCTGACTCCACTGTCTGACCTCATCAGCACATGCCTCTGCAGGAATTCACTCTTTTTGATGATTGACCTGCCCGGAGGATTCTCGGTGTTAAGTCAGCCTACAGTAGATGTTGCATCGCAATTCCCAACTTAGTCCGTCTGTGAAACTGGACAGGGATACCTTGAGGGACAGATGAAATTGAAATTCTATACATGCGTTCTGTTTGCTCTGGTTTGCAAGTTACACATCTGGTGTTTTGTGTTAAAGGCAAGGGTTGGTCATTTTCGAAAACTAGCATGATTTAGTAGCATTCCCTCAGTGCTCCGTCTGCACCCACCCACTCCCCCCTCTGTGTTCCCTCTAAAGCCACGCCCCTCAAACAAACTCAGTATAAACTCCATCATAGGTGAGGCGCTTTGAGTGTGGGCTAGTGCAGGCAAGGGGTAGAGAACGAGCAGGAAGACAGGGAGGCGTGTGATTGGTTCATCAGATCGGTACCTCGTGGCAGACATTGGTCAAAGTTTTTTTTTCAGGCTTACAACTGATACAGATGACGGATTTTCTTCGTTAATCTTTCAGAGAACATGAGTTATTAATTTCTTTCAGGACTTAAAGACAATTTCAACCAAAATCTTAAAAAGTGTATCTGGAGAAAATTAACCAACCCTGCCTTTAAGGGCGCGGTCACACTGGCCATCCGTACCGTGCCTGAGCACGCTTCAACGCTGTGCCTCATGCCTCATGTCTATTCTCTATTGAATCATGTAAAAAAGGCAATAATCCTTAGAAAAGACTCATATTTAGAGAGAGAAGCACAGGAACCCCCAACAACACCAGAAAAGCTGACTGTATGATAGAGTATGTGATTGACTTCTTCTCAACTTCTGAAGTCTCGTGTTTTTTTTTTTCCTCACTCATGTCAAACTGCAAACACCGTCGAGCAGTATGCAACAGAGCATTCAGCCGTGTAGGCGCTGCACGGACTGCAACATTTCCCCCTGCTGTAATTGCTTAAACATTTTTTTTCTCTCTCTCTCTCAAACGTTCCCTTTAATGTATGTGGTATCTGATTGTGTGTCCACATTGTTTCTTGTCTCGTGCAGAGTGAGTGTTTGCTTTTCATGGAGGTGAAGGCTTCTTGACTTTACTTTAATTGGATTGCGCTGCTTGGTGGAGATCGTTCCGGGCTTTGGAGGAAAATGATCCGTGAATGAGCAGCAATGCACATAATCAACTTCTGAGCACAGCGCGCACACACACACACACACACACACACACACACACACACACAAACACAAACACATAACACATTGAAGCTAAATAATCAGCTGTCACCCATTCTTGCCCGTGTTGAGCTCTGTCTCCTCGCAGCTTTTTGCTTCACTGCTTTACAGACTCGACATCACTTTTAAACGGTTTGGACATTTCAATATTTTCTCTTTCACTTAGAGTTTTGTGAACTCTCTTTTTTTTTCTTTGATCTCTCTGGCTTTAGTCTCTTTTGATTATTTGACCTTTATAACGTTTTAGTCTCATCGTCTGCCCTGCTAACTCACCCTCTTCCTCCACACGCTCACGTCATGTATGTAGTTTAATTTGAGATGTACTCCAGAGAATGGACCAAAAACCCTGGACCACGTTGTATTCTTGCAAATGGTAAATGGACTTGAGCTTGTGTAACGCTTTTCTAGTCTTCTGACTACTCAAAGCGCTTTTACACCTCAGGTCACACCTACACATTCACACACTGATGGTAGAGGCTGCTGTGGAAAGTGACCATTAGGAGTAATTCATCATATTCATACACCACAGACGAAGCAGGGGGAGCAACTTGGGGTTAAGTGTCTTGCCCAGGGACACATCGGACATGTGGCTGCAGGAGGTGGGGATCCAACCCCCCCGACCTTCTGGTTGAGAGCCGACAGACTTTTACCAACTGAGCCACAGATTCATCTTCCCTGTCAAATGCTGAAGAGTAAATTGCTCTCATAGCTACAGTGAAAAGTATTGTTTTTTTGATGCTACAAACCTATGGATGAAGTTCATACATGCTGTACTGTCACGGGCTTGAGAAAAAACTGCTTTTCTGTGGTTGGCTTGCTCCTTCTTCAATCAGCTCGCTTCCCAATTAAAAATCTGTCAGTTTATTCTCCAGCAGCATCTAGACTTTGCTTACTTTTGCCTTTTTCAAGCCGAGTGAAATGGACGGACGGATGAGGTGCATGAATTAACCATCAGTTCTGCTTCTTTGGCTCACAGTCAACATGTCTACAGCTTGTTTTTTTTTTCCTCCTCTCAAGGATCAGTGCAGTCTATTAGTAGGATCAGCCATTAAGGCACGAGTACTTCTATGTGTGCCAAAACTATAAATCACTTTGTTGTGGAGTTACAGCTCAGATTGTGTTTACTCTTTTATACATATGTCTTCTTTGCACACTCACATTATAACCTGAGGTGGCTGAGAACTGCCAAAGCAGCTGGCCAAGCTGATAGCACACACACACACACACACAGGAACACACACACAGAAACACACACAGAGAGATTTTATAGAGGAAAGGATTAAGATAGAAGCAGGTTACCGGATCAGCGCGGAGACAAATTACGCCGTAAGAAGTTGGGATGAAATAAAAGGATTGTAAAAAGTGAATGATGATGAGGCGGCTCAGTGGAGCTCCTTCCCTCGCTGAACTCTCCCTCCAGCTCTTCTCTCCGCACCGTCATAATAAAAGCCAAAGACACACACACACACAGGCAGGCTTTTGATGCCGTATCTTGATGTTTGTCTTTTGTTTGTTTTTTCTCGATTTTAATCGGTATTTATATCTTTTATTCTCCATTACACAGCTGATTACTGATGTCTTTGCCAAAAGGTGCTTCCACTGGAGCTAATCCTCAGTCTCTTGACGGTGTAGTGTGTGTGTGTGTGTGGCAACTGGAAGGCACATTCTTGTCTAATGAGGATTTTGACTGGTCTTGACCCCAATTAAGGTGCCATGTTCCATTTTAGGAGACTCTCTGCTTCAGAGTTTTTCACTTTGGCAGAATCCACTGATCCTTAAAATGTCTCTGTGACTCAAAGGCTGATTAGATTAAAAGTTATGTAGACTGATTTTTTTTTGTGATGTGCAGGAACTCTGCATGCATTAATTGGCCGGTTTGAATTCTGCAGAGTGCGTGGGGGCATCGTGTCGCGCAAGCTCAGCCGACACGACCGCTCAATCATCTGAAACAGGAAGTAAGGGGGCGAGGATGTGTTGGGGCAAGTTCCCTTTTTTTAGAATTCCCCAATGTGAATAAAGTCGGTCTTGATTATTTCTGAGTGACTTTGGCTGTGACATCTGCTTCACACCATCCCAGAAGTTTTTCCATAATTGTTCTCTGGGACTCACTTGTTGCAGAAAGAAGAAGTTAGTTAAAGTCGGCTTTCAGATGAGCTGAATCATTTTGGTGGCTCAGAAACAGGATGTAAATTCTCCTCTAGCTCTGAATATGGCTTTCAAGGCTTGGTTTAACTCGCCCCCCGGGGGAACGTCTTGGGTCCTCTTATGGAGCACAGAGTGGACCTCCACAGTGTGAATAATCAGCACATCCTCCACTCCTGGCCGTTCTGGATTAAATGGTCGTACAGAATTTTATTTTTTATGCAAATCCCATCTCAATGTGAGATGGGATTTTCTGCAGCCAATGGAATGAACTCCAGCCTGACCATATTTGTTCGAGACTTTAAGCTCATACATTTAGCCTGCAGACAATTTTTCTGAACTCTATTTGGTGCAGACAATGTAGCTTCTTAAAATGTGTTGCAGTCACACCATATATCACTCCCTGGTTATTAGATCAGGAATTGTGCAACGTGTATCTGTTGCACATTAACCCAGTTTCACTATCCAAGCTTAACAGATTGAACTGTGAGGATGAGGCCATTCAAAGCTCCTGTGATGAAACTTTGGGTTTGTGATGAAACTTTGGGTTTGTGTTGATTTTTGCTTTCCAAATCGAACAAGTCACAAAAGAAAGGGCGTAATATTCAGAAAGTTAAACAAAAAAAAATGCTGCAGAGATTTTAATCAGCGAGGGAAGCTCCTTTGAGGAACTTTTGGTTTATGTTGATTTTGGCGCCCCCTCTGGATGATTTTTGTTGATTCTGTCCTTTTCAAGTGGGAGCCTTGTTTTTACCAAAAAAAATCTCCTCTTTCTTTATTTTAATATTCAAATGTATTAGGCTACTCGCTGTGAATCTCTGCTGTGAAAAATGTAAACAAAGTAATTTTCTCCAGCATGATGTTAATATAGTCCGACACCTACCCACGGCAGAAGTTTCAGACATTAAAAGTATCTTAAATGAAATGAAAAATCTTACTACTGATGATCTTGTTTGCGTGTTAAAGGCGTCAGTATTTATTTCAGTCTGTTTCATAATCAGCTAAACTGGAGATTTAAATAAACAAAATGTTCACAGTGTTTTTAAAAAACCTGCAAAACTGGTTCTCATTGGCTAGATTCTATTTCCCAAACCTTTCCTCTATAAGACATACCAGACACAATAGACCAGACTCTTCATGGTAATACACACATGATAAAAGTTCATTGTTGTGCTTTTTTATGAATTGTATCCACCTTTGGTTGTGAGCTCAATTGGTTGTAAAATTGGGACCCAGATATTTGCGATTCTCCAGCAGGTTTTTTTTTCTCCATTTCCTTCAACATGCAAAGAGTAGATACATAGAATACCAAAGGAAAACAAATCTGATCAGCCCTTTATTTCTTCTCTTACTCCCCCAGTTGATTCTCCAGTTCGAGTGTTTGGTACCACGAGTGATGCTCGTGTGCAACAAAAGGAGGAAAGGAGAAATAGCAGCTAAATGAGACATAGTGGATGTGAACAGACTCAGGGGAATACAGATAGAGACGGAGCGATACAGCAGGAGACAAGAGGAGAGCAGAACAAACGAAGCAGAGAGTGAATAATAGAACAAGAGGAGAGCAAAGCGAGGAATGCTGTGTTGAGTTTGTTTAAAAAAAAAGAAAAGGAAAGAACAACAGTCGGGCCATGCCACCTGAAGATGCAACAGATCTGTGCCTATCCCACTTTTACAGCACATCAAATGTTTTATAGGCCGGCTCCCTTCATGTCTTACTGGGGTTTACATCAGCCCTAAGATCTTCATCAACAGAAACAAACACCATCGGCGCCTTCTCTAGATTCATTTATTAGTGGTCGCTTGTGGTTTATGTGCTGTCCCGATAATATTTGAACCCCAAAAAAAAGACTGTTGGACGTTTTGTCTTTTCAATGAAAACCTTGACAAAGAAGCCGTTATGAAATCCTTTTTTGAAATCTATTTCCTAGATTTTCTTTAAAATTCTCTGAATTTAGGAACCCAAAAAAACACGGGTGTCGTACAGTGGAATGGGGCTGGATACCCAGGGTCCCATTGGCGAGAGGCGTCGATATTAGGACTAAAAAGATGTATACTTTTTGTTTGGGTGCGAGACGCTTAAAAACCAGAAATGCCAAAAGATGCATATTTTATACTTGAATCCATTTTTATTGTTTAATATAAAGTCCAAAAGAGTTTTTAAGTGTTTTCATGATACTGAAATATTTAAATTTGATACAATGCTTGAAGAAACCTAACTTTATTGATACCTATTTTGTTACCATAGCAACAACAATAGAAGCCCTTGGCACCCAATATTCTGTGTTGTCTAGTTTTAATTTGACCAAAAATTGCAGACAAACTCCAGTTCATATTTGTGCAATTCAGACATTGTACAGTAGTTATCCTACAACGTTTGATTGCACCCCCAAGCCCATCCCCCACCCACAGGGAATCAGTTATATTGATTGTTTTAATGAAATAGGAATAGTTTTTTTTTTTTTTTGATTAAAACAAGATAGACTGTATCCTTCAAAATGGACCAAAAGTAAAGATGGAATAATTTGACAATCTTGAATAATAATAATTTGTGTAGTAGAGGTGTGGTTACAGCAATATTGCAGAGTTGATGGAGGCTGTGGTGGAGGGGCCCAATGTGATATATTGACCCGGGGTCCAGGATTATGGCAACACCCCTGCTAAAAAAAGAAACATAATGGAATTAAATTTGACCCAACAACTAAAAAGTATTCTCAACAATAACTTTTTCTCGTATAATTTGTAAAAGCTTATTGATTGTGCATAAAATACTGATATATGGAAATAAATTACCCTCCAATTTTCCTTTCCTCTCTTCCTCCCTCTCTCCTGACAGCAGAGAATTAATTCTCAGTAAATTACTGTCTCTGTCTATCCTTTTGTCTAGTGGTTTGAGGCTTTCTCCAACTCTCCCAGAGACAAACATCAAAGATCCTCCAATCCACTTTACAATTAAGAGTCGGGAGCAGAGGCTTAAAATGGAAGATCCATGATTCCACTTTGAAGAGCGAGCGTTCAATGAAACATGTCGGCAGAGAAGCGCAAAGTTGTTTTGGAAAAATATCTCAAAAAGTTGTGGTATTTTTTTTCTTTTGAGGAAGAAGGAAGTTAATTATATATGATGTCTGATTACCTGAATATTTAAATTGGATGGGAACTGGGGGGTAGCCTGATAGTTCTGTTTTTCAACCTCTGTTTGGGGCTTTATGTATCTGGGTGCTCTAGTTTCAAACCTTCAAAGAGGATTGGGGGGGTTTGAGGTTGTGGAAATTACCTGAAGACTGAAAAATCAGCTGGCAGGAAGACGGGATAGAATTCTTTTAGACACTGAAACACACAGAAAAAGGCATACAAAGAGGAAAGTGAGGGAATATGATCTCTATGTTTTTAATACAGACTTTGAAACAAGACAGCAAAAGCTCCTTCTTATAGTCTAGTAAAAAAAAAACAGGCCACACATGTTGTTGTTGGATTATTCTGTGTGTCATTTTCAATTTTATTCTACAATTCAGTTAGCAGACGCTTTTATCCAAAGCGACGTACATCAGAGAGTAAGTACAACACAAGCAAGGATCTAGAAAAAAGGGAACAATGTCAGTAAGAGCAAACGATCAGCTTTGAGTCTGATTGGACACACAGGTGCTGACAGGAAGTGACCAGAGGCAAAGCACAACATTGAGGGCAGTTCTTGAGAGCTCTAATCAGTATAGAAACCATCTTATAAGTCGTCATTATCAAACAAAAACCATCGTCACAACCATCATCATCATCAATAATATGGAGACCATCATCATTAAGTTAGTAGGTATTCATGAAAGAGCTGGGTCTTTAGCTTTTTCTTAAAGGTGCAGAGGGACTCTGCAGATCTAATGGAGTTTGGAAGTTAATTTTATCCACTTATAGATGTATTAATACTTACACAAAATACCTCACTATTTAATACCATCTGTTTTGAAATGATCCATTCTCTGTTATTTCAGAGTTATGAAAGACTGTATTTCATAAGAAAGGTGCTCAGGAGAGAATTTAATCCATCAAAAAATTGCAAGTAGGGGGGTGCCGGTAGCGTAGTTGGTAGTGCTTATACCCCGTGTGCAGAGACTGTAGTCCTCCAGGTGGGCGACCCGGGGTTCGAGTCCATCCTGTGGCTCCTTCCTGCATGTCATTCCCCTCTCTCTCTCTTTCCCTGATTTCTGACTCTACCCACTGTCCTGTCTCTGAAAATAAAAGCCATAAAAAGCCCAAAAATAAACTTTAAAAAACATTTGGAAGTAAACTCCTACACGCTGTCTTAATCTCACAAATGTTGCCACCATAATTGTACAATTTAGACTTTAGTGTGCAAGGGGATTGCTTGCAAATTTTTGTTAATGGAAATCTAGGGTTGTCATTATTCCAGAATTAATGACACTTTTGATGTTTGATTCCATTAAAATTTGAAGGCCTAGGCCCCGCAGTGTTGGGAAATGTCTTGTTTTTTATTCAACAAAAATGCCAAGAAAAAGTCCTGCACGCTGTTTTAATGAAACAATACATTGGCAACTTTCAGTACCAACATGTTGCTGATGTATTATCTGTGTGTGGGAGTTTTTTTTTTTTTTTTTTTTATGTTTTCCTTCCTCTCCTGTGCACCAGTCTTATGAAGCAGATGTCAGATTTTCAATACTATCCGTCAGAATACAATATTTTTCACAATCTCATCGAAAGCAATTCTCTATATTGTACTCACCTTTTGTTGAGTTTCAGTGTTGACAGCTAAGCGTTGATTAATCATTAGCAACGGGCAAAGCTAGCTTTTCCCTCTACCTCATTCCCTGCTGTGAAGGAATGCAAGAGTCAGAGCTACACCAACGCAAACGCTATGAGTGTATGAGGATGAACATATGAGGAAGAGAGAGAGATGTCTGTGACTTTGCGGGAAAACAAATCCCTCCAGATTGACAGAAAAACAGGCAGGCAGACAGATAATCACACATAATCATATACTCAGACAAGGGTTTAAGTTTCTTTTTGTTTTGGTACGTCATTCTTCTATATCCATGCCTGTCTCTGCGGCAAATAAGTATTTCATTCATGTCAGCTGGAAATGTTTGACATGCTGGAAGCAGCCACAAAAAAAGTGTAAAGAAGAGAATTATAGGAAAACAGATGCAGCAGGGTGGACATGCAGTCTTTCACAACAGGCTTCAAAAATGATCCCCATGCGTCTTTGAAACAGCCGACAAACTGCAAAAAAGACAAAAGACAAAGGTCTTATCTGTTGCAGTACTGTTGTGTAAGACTACATGTGATCATGATGCTGTTTTGACTTGATCAGGTAGAGAGAGAGAGAAGCTGCCATGTATTTCCTCCAGGGGAAAACGTTTCTTGATTAGTTAGCACACATTGGTGTCTTTGTGAGAGATGAAAATAACAGCAATTATACTTGAGAGAGAGAGAGAGAGAGAGAGAGAGAGAGAGAGTTATACCTGTTCACATGCAGTTACCTTTTGTTCCTCTTCTTCAGATGTTCTCAAAGAATATTTTTTAAAGTCATTTTCAAATTGTCGCTCTCATTTTCCCTCTCACTTCTTCACCTTTTTGACAACCCAGCGGCGGCTCAACGCTTCGCCTGAACGTTTCAACACAAAGCGACAGCGCATTAGGTGTATTACGGTATCAACGACAGCTGTTCTTTATCCGTTTATGGCGGCCAAAAAAAAGCTGTAACTAACCGGGGCAGATAAACTGCAGAGATAAGCGGTGTCATGGGCATGCTGGTGCCTGCTCAGACTTAATGATAGCTGCCTTGTTGATTGCTCTGCAGCCAATTACGGCACTGGGTAATTGGGGTTGATTGCTTCAAGGCCAATTATGTCCGTTTTGCACACCCGGCGCCTTTATATTTCTGTGGTGGCGCATGAGGTGTCATTATCCCGTGTG
Organism: Labrus bergylta; assembly: GCF_963930695.1. Lineage (NCBI taxonomy): Eukaryota > Metazoa > Chordata > Actinopteri > Labriformes > Labridae > Labrus > Labrus bergylta. Next base: position 29,961,611 of record NC_089196.1, on the reverse strand, counting down.
GTCAGATGCAGTGTGGTCCTTAATGATAACATCAAACTCCTGTTGCACATTTTACTTCCAATTTGGGTCTTTTTTTTTTTTTTTTAACTTGAACCGAAAGTTTTCTTGGGGTTCTTTGTGGGCTGCCTCGTGTCACAGTAACCTATTGAAAGCCCAATTAGAGCACTGTGGTTTGAGCTTGTGCAGTAGTCATATGAATGTGCTCATTATGGTGTGTGTGGACGTACAGTAGGTGTCATTACATCCATTCTTGCTGAGCCGGAGGACAGACAGCGAGGCTGCAGACTCCCGGGCTTTTGGAGGCCGAACACTGAAGCTTCTATTCACAGCTTGCATTGAAATGAGATGAGGCTGCGTCGAGTATATTTTTAAACTCTGGCTGAATCTCTGTGCTGGCCCTGGCTGGGCCTACTGCCTAAGCATCGGGTAAAAAAAGTAGATTTAAAGTTTTTTTTTGTTTATTTTTAACAAAACAAAATAAACATGAAGTCTCTGTGCTGAAGCCAGAGCTGTGTTTGTGAAACCTGATGAAAGGAAACACTTTCCCCCCTTCTGTTGGCTTAGCCTCCATTGGTGTTATGTGGTGGTAAATGGTTATTTGTGTGTTGCTAAACAGCTGCTGTTAGTTTAACTGAAGGGACTGTGTGGATTTATTTATTTGAAGGGAAGTCACAAGAACTCTAAGGATCATTACTTACTGCTCTCTAATTGGTCTGAGTATAAGACAGTTTATTTTTCCAAGGCAACTCATTTCCTAGTCGGTTAAACAGGAATCTAAATTCAGACTAGAAGTTTGTTCTTGCCACTGTAACTTTGCTGAATGTTGCTCAGTGATGGGTTGATGTTGGGTCTTTGTAATACAGCACGAGAAAGGTCCTTCACGTGTGTCATGTAAAGTGTCTCGAGATAACATTTGTTATGAATCGGGCGCTTTACAAATAAAGATTGAATTTGGTTTGCTGAATGTGGCTACACGTTACTCCGGTCAATGTGCAAGTGTAACCTGACTCAGGTTGAACATTTCTATCTCAATTTTCTAGGTGAAAATACTCTCGAACCCCGCTGCTCCTCCTATGACACGCTGCTCGTTCACTGTGCTTGTTTACATCCTGGTTGTAGAGTGCTGAGAGCAGGCCCATTAACCCGAGCTACAAGCGGTCTATGGCCACAGCCAGCGCTATTGACAGGAGGCTGTATTTTCATGAATGCATTCATCTTGATAATTTTGTGGATATATCTTTAAATTGTGTCAACCATCTCAGAGTAATTCTTCTTTTAGGTTTGTGAAGCTGTAATACATACTGTATGTGTAAGAGACCTCATAGCAGCAGAGTTATATTTGGATTGGAGCCAAGTGTCTGTTGTGAGCTGAAAAAGGAAATGTGACTCTGAGACTGAAGAAATGTATATGTCTTATATTTAAGAGTCAAGGTGATGTCTTCTTTCTAGCCTTTTAGAGATGAACCGAAGCAGCCAAGAATTTGTGGGCTGTACCTTCTAGCAGAATATAAGCAACACTGTGAAGATGAAGACTTTGCCACTTTGCCCATGATGGCCACTTTGCCAATGATTGCCAGCGATTGTGAGATCTTGGTCCGCACTTTGTCAGCCATGTGTGTTGTGTTTCTATATTGCCTGACCATGGCTGAATAAATCGAAGATGATCCACAGTCTGTTTCACGATTTCATCATTGTCCATTTAATACAGAAACAACCCCCACCTAACAGAGCTCGTCTGCATGAGGCCAACAATAACAATTTGCTCTAAACGACGAGACATTTTGATGCCGACCAGCGAGGTTGAGCAGACGTTTCTTAGAGACTGACAGGAGAGTGTGTGAGTATGTTTCTAAAAAACAAAACGATGATACGCATGTACCTGTGTGCACACTTTAGAGAAGTCATGGTCTTATATGCCTTCTGTAATTAGCTTAAGAGACTCCCACCCAGGATCAGGTGAACAACACTGTGACCAAACATCTGTATTTTTAGATATGTCAACATCCGTCACTGAAGACAAGAAGGGGAGAAATCCTGTATTATAAAGTCTACTGGAAATGATTGAAAAAAATATAGAATTAATTTAAATGTGACCAATTCAATCAAAAGTTTTTTAACGACTTTTTTTGTGCTTCTTCAGCCTTTGTTTAGAGACAGGACAGTGGACAGAGTCAGAAATCAGAGAGCGCGAGAGAGTGGGGAGTGGCATACGAGAAAGGAGCTACAAGTCGGACTCGAACCTGGGCCGCCTGCTTGGAACATGGGGCTCGCACCCTGACCACTAGGCCACCGGCACCCCATGCAGGATGGTTTTATTTTAAATGTGGTTGTGTCATTATTATTTTCACATGAATATATTTTTCTTTATGAAAACAAGATTTAGTACTCGTCAAAATCTTTTCCAAAAATGAATCTTGAAAAGCTGAGAGTCCCTTTTAGGATAAAGGTTGTCTAATATTCAAACTAACACACCTACATCTCCGTCATCAGCCCTCTTGTACTCTATCACATTCTCCCCCTGCATTGACAAAAAGTGCAGCACTATCGTTAAATCACGGTGAGATATAAAACGCCAGATTTGACAATGGCAAGTCTGAGACTTAACACCCACAACTATTTATAACGCATTGAACTGCCCACACGCTCTCTCTCTCGAACACGGCTGACTTCATTAGCCTGCTAATGAAAAAAGCGTGGGCCGTGCGGTAATTAAAAAATAACTAGCAGGTGGTTAAACAGAAATTGCAATGATTGCATGCGGTTGCCCTTAAAGCCGGCTCTCTCTCTCTCTCTCTCTCTCTCTCTCTCTCTCTCTCTCTCAGGTGTCATTATCTTCAGTGGTCACGCAATTAACATCCATTTTAACAGGAGAAGCTTGTGGGCTCCTCCGACTGTAAAAGTGTGTTTTATCAGGAAGAAAGACAGATAGATGCACTCATGGTGAAGAAGTATTACGCAGAAAGGTTTATTACATTTTGTCAGTGGAGAAATTGAAAGACTTGGAGAAAGAGTTGAAAAAGGTATTTGGTGGGGAAAAGATAAAAAAACCTTGTTACGCTGGAGGAGGAAACTGATCTGAAGTGAGGAAAACTTTCTGGAAACTTCTTTGAAAGAGCTTGAAAGACTTTTGGAAACATCGTCGAGACTTTGATGTGCTCACTAAAACACGATTAGATATTGGAAAGTCATCCCAGTTAGCAAAAGTTTGCAGGTAATAGAAAGGGGGGGAAAGAAACCGGCACCATTTTTTTGAGAGAACATTTAGTCTGAAGCTTTTTCCCACTGATAGCGCCTGTTTTAGTGGTCAGGAAGAGAAGATGACTGAGATTGTCGAGGATGAAGCCAGGGAGACGAGGCGAGGGACAGATTAGTGCAGAGGTGGAAACGGGGCAGAAAACAGGGATGAGAACGAAAAAGACACAAATAGCCCCCGCTAAAGGACTCTGAGAGATGTTTCCCCCCACAGGGACGAGGGCTGATGTAATATTTAGAGGTACAAGGGGCTTGTGGTGTCACCTCCTCCTCTAGCTTTTAGCCCTCTCTGAATAGCAGTCAAACACTGCCAGCTGAACACAAGCAAAGTGACATCAAGCAAAAAGGCAGAGACTATTCGTGCAAATATGCAGCCTGTTAGTGTTAGTGCAGCTCCACCAGAGGCACGGCGACCCGTTCTGCAAATTCAGCCTTTCTCAGCAAGTGTTTCAACTTCACCAGTCCGTGTAAAATCACTGGAAAAACTTCAGTTCAACACAGAAACATCTGTGAGTTTTTCTTGATATCTTGATAACATCCATAGTTTTGATTTAAAGGTTGTATGTGTAAGTTAAAGTCTTTATATGTGATTTTTCACACTTAAATATAATATAAATCAAGTCTATCCTCTGAAAATAACTCTGTGAGTCATGACTGTCTACAATGGGTGTAACACCCGAGTCCCACTGTCTGTGATGTTTTCAGAGTTTTCAGAGTCCTATCTTCAGTTTGTTTACATCGCCAGGACGGCCGGCTGACTCCTCCCCTCGTGTATAAAAGTTGTTTAATTGAGGGACTAGAGAAAAGAAGAATAACATACTGTACTCACTGCTTAACTGTGTTTCTAGATCACGCTCATTTCAGGTAAATTTACATGCAGTGTGAAGATACCAGCGTAATAAAGATCGCTAGCATTAGCATGCTAACACAACAATGCAGCGCGAGTTGTTTTGGTTTCATGCTGGTGCTCAAGGGCGACGTCTGCTGGATGAAAAAAGTCGCATATACAACCTTTAAGAGCTCTCATGATGCTGTGCATGACATGAAAAACCCATTTTGTGATGTATCATAGATGACATTATAGGTGGAACATTTTTGCTTCATAGCTTCATCTCGCAGTTTTTTTTTTTATCTTTGAGCGTCTTTGTCGATGGAAGCGCTAGCAGCGTGCTCGGCTCACGTGTCATAGAGGATGTTTCATTGTTAATGAGAGACTGAAGCGAACGTTTTCCCACCTCTTCACTCATGAGAGAAACGTCTAGAGGAGGAGGAGGATGGTTATGTAAAGACAGCGTTTCAGTTCCTGCTGTGTGGTATGAATCACCCAAAAAATGTCTTTGACTAGCTTAGCTGCTAATTTATTGATTTGAAGTTTTGAAAAAGGTACAAACAGACATCAGGAGCCGCTGTGGGATAGTCTGTGATTCTTTACTTTACTCTGACTTTTTTTTTTATAAAGATCTCTTAAAACCATTAAAGTTCGCTGCTGCCTCGGAAATTCAGGAAAAGTGGTGCCGACTTGTACGACTTGACCTGGGTAAAGTTCAGTTTGCACTCCAGTGCAATGAGACTATTTGAATTATTGATATGGCAGTTGAAATAGAGTATGACACACACACACACACACACACACACACACACACACACACACACACACAGACACACATGAACCAACACAAGCACACACACACACAGACACACACATAGTCCAAGACAGATTACATGAACTTTCAAGGCCCTGGCCCAGGGGACCTTTCAGCGCCTTCCTCTTAGTGTGTGTGTGTATGCAAGTGAATGTGTGTGTGTATGTGTGTGTGTGTGTGTGTGTGTGTGACAACAGGCCCTTTCATAAAGGTCTTGGCCCTTCATCTACCTTGAGGCTTAGTCTGCATGCATGCTGCCCCTGGAAAGACCTACATCTCTGTCTCTTTTTTACTTCTTTTTATTTTTTTTCTGCTCCCCTTCCTCTCTCTCTCTCTCTCTCTCTCTCTCTCTCTCTCTCTCTCTCTCTCTCTCTCTCCTTTACTCCACCGACTCACTGTTACTTACATCTCTTTCTCCCTCTCGCCTTTCACATCTTTTCTTCTTTCATACAGACTGCTCATCTTTATCATTCCCTCCCTGACAATGACCTAGACTACACACCTCACTTTCTTCTCTTCCCCCCCCAGCCTCCCCCTCTCTCTCTCTCCTCCATCCTTGTCTCCTGTCTCTCCGATTCCTCATGTTTTGATCTCTCTAACCTTCTCTCTCCTTCTGTCTTCTCTCTTCACTTTTCTCCGGTCTCACCCGTACACAAACTCATACATATTCTCTTTTTCTTGAAGGAATCTCCTTCACACTCGCTCTCGTGCACGCACACTGTAAGAATCATCCGGTTGGTATTTACATGTCATGTTAAATGGATGAGCTGAGGGAAGGGCTGTTGTCTTGTTGTTTAGCGCCGGCTGTGGTGAGATACAGAGGACAGGGTTCGAGATTACTTAAAAGTCTGATCTCGGTTTAGTGTTGATAGCAGATGACAACTTATAGAATGATTTATAGTTCTTTTATATCTAACAATAGCTATTTTCTCATGAGAAGGGCTTTTAATCTATTGTCAGGATTTCTGAAAGTACAAATGGACTTTATTGCACAGATTCTTTTCAAGGATTAGAGGACGTATAGATATATATATGGTACCTTCATAAAAATCTCCCTTTTTTAAGGTTTATTTTGAGTCAGAGATTGTGGAGAGAGGGAGAGAGGGAGAGTGGGGAGTGACATAGGACATAGGAGCCACAGGTCGGACCTGAACCCGAACCGACCCCAGCCTCACATGAGGCGCTCACACTAACCACTAGGCTACCTGCGCCCCCTAAAAATATAACTTTTAAGTCGCTCTCCTTTCGACGTGTAGAGGACAAAACCCTTTCCACGATTTAATCACCTACAAAATGAAAGGTAAAAGTGGCTGTAACGACTCAAACGTTTCATTGAAACTCACACGCGATCCGTCAGCCCAAACTGCAGCGACTGAAGTGATGCGTTCAAATCAGCAGCCATTTTTAGAGTCTCCTTTTTTTTTGCAGATGTAGGTTAGAGAACGCAAAAGTGTCTCATCGTCTTTGCTGTGAAAAGTGACCTGAATAATTTAGAAAAAAAAAACTGCCAAGCAACCATCACGTCATGACAAAACCGATTTAGAAAAATCATTTCTGGGAGAAAGTTGTTTGCTGAGTCACAACCTGACTCAGGTCACTGTTGTGGTTTTTCAGAAACAGGTTACAGTCGTACCGACAATCCAATAACTGTGTCTATGGAAACATAGAAGGATGCTATTCATGTTAGAATTAGAGTTAGAACATATTTATTTGTCATTGTACATGTACAACAAAATGTGGTCAGTGCAAAGAAACCTTCATAAAGAAATAAAAAACCAAGCACAGAAAAGGTAAACACTGAGCACTCATACACGCCGCCATCTTGCCTCCTGACTCCATGGCGAGATTCTTTACTTTAGCATCTTAACATGCAGGCAGATAAGAGCTGAGATCATCATTATCGTGATGCGATATAATGTTTGAGATGTTCCTCTCTGTTTATTCATATTTATAGGGAACATGACGCAGCATGGACACGTTCCAATATGTCAATTTACAACAAATTCTGCAAATAGACACAACAACAACAAATGCACACAGTTTAAACAAACGTCAAACAAAGTCGCTGCAAATCCCAGAAAATCTCAATTTAAAACACCAGATCAAAGAGGACCACCATGTTAAACGATGTCTTTGTTTACCAAGGTTGACTTTGCAGAAAACTGTTCACATTTAATGCATTGTGCTGTACAACACTTTGGTCAGCTGCTGCTGCTTTAAAATGTGCTTTATAAAAACATGTGACTTATCGTGACTCGTTAGCATCTTATTGTGAAGTATGTTTATTTACTCTCCTTCTACTTCCTGTTCACTCATTCACCAAACCAAACTCTGTGTGTCTGAAGTCTCTCTGCTGAGGAAAGAAGCTGTCTTTATATCTTTGTACTTTCATATTAAAGGAGAAATAAGTAAGATATCTACTGTATTGAATAATAGAATGACCTTACTGTATCATCAGACATTAAGGAAACATGCTGTGTTCAATAGTTTGTTTTTGTCCTGACCAGAGAAGGTAGGCGGTTTAAAGGCACCCGCACAAGTCCGTTTTGGACGCCCCTCAGTTTGACTGATATGACACCAGTTATCGCAGTAAACCAACAGGTGTTGCAGCGATAGAAATGAGCAAGCTTACTGGTTCAGATGTGATGGATTCTACCCGACCTGCAAAGAACCCACGACCACAAACGTGGTAAAACTAAACACTGAAGATGATTTTAAACAATGGGGAGAGGTTAGAACGCAGAAAGGTTTCAAGGTTCTCGCGAGTTCATCGACTCTAGGAAGGATTTCCATTTTAAACACTAGGGGTCAGAGTTACATATTGCTCCTTTAATTCTGCACGTTGTAACATTGGCGTCCCAATTATCTCCTTCATCCCCTACTCTTAAGATGAACACAGATAAAAGATGCCTCAGTGGAGCTGAAATGCCACAATGCTCCTACTTCATAATAGTTCAAGTAAAGTAGTATGCTGAAAAGTGAAAGTGAACGCCACTGTGAGTCAACAAGACAACAAGGAAAGTCGACGTACTCGAGTTCCTGCCTCCTGTAAATGTCTTTCTCCCCGTCCATCACTCAACCTTCACCATCTCTCTCTCTCTCTTTCTGCTGTTTCCCTCCGCCGCTCTGTCTCCTTGTCTGTCTCTTAGTCACCTTGAGATTCTGAGTGTCCATTAAGTCTTTCAACTTTTCTGAAGCACGGTGCTTTCAGAGCCCATCTGGCTTTGCATGATTTTCACCCACGACTGGCCACTCTCGATCACAATAACAAAACATCAGCGAGCATGTACTCAAGGCAGAAAAACATCCAGTATGAAATGCCAAAAGGTTAATCTAGATGTTTGTGTCTGCGTCCATCTCCTTTTATTTTCTGCCTCACTCATTGGAATCCCTGTTTTTTTGTTTTGCACTGATGACGCTTAACGGAGGAAATGTGCCTTCATGGTTGTGTTTCCATCAATTGCTGTGCCGCTGCCTTTTGCAAGACCCCGTGGATATTCCTACACATCCGCACAAAATAGACGAGGAACAATGGGGAAAGTATTGAATCCTGTGTTTGTGCACGCATATGTGTGTGTGTGTGTGTGTGTGTGTATGTGTGAGTGTGTGTGTGGTCCTGTCAGCATTTCAAAGCAGCACCAGTAGATTGGTTTGTCATGTTGCTGACTTGGTGATTCAGTTTTTTTTTTTTTATCCAGGCCAAAGCCCTTTTTCCTCCACACACACACACCCACACATAAACACACTGTGGGTGTGTGTGTGTGTGTGTGTGTGTCAGCGCCGCCTCACACGGCTGTCCTGCTTTTCAAAATCGCCATTTGTCAAAGTCTCCCTTCATGTTTCTGGGAAAGTTATACGCACAGCTTTTTCTTCTTCTTTCTCTGCGTGCCACCTTTTCTCTTTGTTTGTGTGTGTGGGAAAAATATCTGTCTCCCACTTTTCTCTTTTTTAAAACCCTCATTCATGCTGACATCTTTGTGTTGTGTGTGTGTGTGTGTGTGTGTGTGTGTGTGTGTGTGTGTGTGTGTGTTCGGTCTGTGTTGTTCTGACACTGTTAAAGATAAAACGTCTAAATTCATGTCGGCGTTTGAAGACGCTGTGAAAAGCTTCTTTTTTTAATAATATCGTGTGTTTAGCGGCGTGCAGACAACATCGTTAACATCCCTTTGATTTTAAAATACCACAACACAATTAAAACGTCGTGCTTGATGGTTGATTTGTTCCTGTTTAATGGCGTTGAACCTCCTCTGATCGCCCCAGTTGACCTCATCATAAAACACCGCTGTAACACTCTATAAAGTTTGTTACTAACTGGCCGTGCTTCATTAAATGACAGCAGACCTGAAGCTCCTCTTTCTCTTCATTAAGATCTTTTAAAGGCCACCATCGAACACAGCTGAATGTCGTGCAGACGTCAGACTGTATCACCTGAACACATGATGTAGAAAATGTTTTCTCGACGAGTGCCTTCTGTTTTTTTTTAAGTTAGTTATGAATCTATGTCGACGTAAATGATCAATGTTTATCCTCATGTGGGCGTTGAAGCAAAGACACAAGCCCGTTATCAATCTGAGGTTTGTGTATCATCCAACTGTTAACTTTATGAACCGTCTCCTGAGGGGAAAATGATCGTGTGTGTGTGTGTGCGTGTGTGTGTGTTTGAGCTCTATTAACAGATTCTACATAAAAATAGATTCTATTAGCAAGAAGATGCATTTAATGTCAATGGGTTAAGACAAGACCAGGGACAAGTTTTACTAATGGAGTGCTTAAAGGCTTTACATGTGATTTTTTGATCCAGCAGATGTCGCCCTTGAGCACCAGCATGAAACCAAAACAACTCGCGCTGCATTGTTGTGTTAGCATGCTAATGCTAGTGATCTTTATTATGCTGGTATCTTCACACTGCATGTAAATTTACCTGAAATGAGCGTGATCTAGAAACACAGTTAAGCAGTGAGTACAGTATGTTATTCTTCTTTTCTCTAGTCCCTCAATTAAACAACTTTTATACTTGAGGGGAGGAGTCAGCCGGCTGTCCTACCGATGTAAACAAACTGAAGATAGGACTCTGAAAACTCTGAAAACATCACAGACAGTGGGACTCGGGTGTTACACCCATTGTAGACAGTCATGACTCACAGAGTTATTTTCAGAGGATAGACTTGATTTCTATTATATTTAAGTGTTTAGACTTTAATGTGTCAAAAAAAGTAAATCAGTGCTCCGATTCCCCAAATACCAGAAATGTATCAGAAAAGATCGATCCGACGTCCATTCGAAAAATAATTTAAAAGGTATTTTCTTTTCTTGAGGACAAAACCGACAAAGCTGAGCTTTGAACTTATTCGACAAACTTATCTCGTTAAATGCAAGTATATGACAATAAAGTCTGTTTCTTTTTTGGGCTCGTACCGCTGAGATAAGCCAGATCGAGTGAAGCCCAGGCACTACTCTGAGGTATGCATGCTCAAAGACATGACCGTGTAAATGCCACACAAAAAGGAAGTCTTGGCTGGAAGTTGCTTAACGCTAACCGCTGGCTATATCAGAAATACTGAGAAATTCTTTGTTCCCAAAGACGTTTTATCAAATCAGATAATGATGAATACGATTGCTAAGGGGTTCCAAGATGAGTGTGTGAGTGATCTGTGTGCCTATGTGTCTATTGAATGCTATATACACAGGACATAAGAGAGAACTGTATCTAAGTGATGCTCTCATATGAACAGCAGACATGAATATATGAGACTATTGCATTTTGTGACTCTGGAATGATGTTGTGTCTTTTATAATCATTGTTTGTGTTTCGTCTTTGAGCACTGTAGAGATTTGCATTTAGACTCATCAGGCAAATGAGTTTTCAAATGAATTCAATCAAGACATAGAGATGTATTCTAAACACAGACAGAGATTAGTGTACACTCACAGCGCCTGAGCTTTCACTTTGGAGTCAGTCCGGAGCATCGGGGACTTTTTCTGTGTGTGTGTGTGTGTGTGTGTGTACGCCCATCAGCCAGCTGCTCCCCAATTATACAAATGGAGTTCTGAACAGGTGGAGGACGGAGGAGGATTGTACTCGTCCGTCTCTGTCTGTCTGTCAGAGACATACGGACACACACTGTATGTCCAGGAAATCAACTGAATGTACAAAGAGAGTAAACACACACACGCGATAAGAGCTGGATTATGTCTACATGTAATTATGTCTACATTTATGTGTGTGTGTGTGTATGTGTGTGTGTGTGTGTATGTGTGTGCATTTTTCAAAGATATTTGCAGCCTAGTTACATATCATTTGATTAAATTTGCAGCACACACGCAGATTTCACAGAACAACTTGGAAGTCTGGATATGGTATATTTTTTTTTCATTTTAGCTGTTTTTTGAGTGCACCTTGCTGTGTGTGCTCCCTTGTGTGCGTCTGTATAAGAATTTGTGTGTGTGTGTGTGTGTGTGCGTTCTGGCAGAGCTCTACGAATGTGCACAAACAACCCTCTGTGTAAATAGCTCATTAGCAGTGGGGGGGGCGAGTGTGTGCGCGTGTGTGTGTGTGTGTTTATGTATGTGTTAATTGATGGGGTCACAGCAGGGTGCCAGGCCTACTCTCATCCCTACCTCCCTCCCTCCCTCCCTCCCTCCGCTCTGTTCCCTCTTCGTTTAATCCGGCGACGGAGACGAAGGAGAGCGGGAGCGACAGACACCGAGGGACACTGCTCATCTTCAAACATCACACTAGTGCCCCCCCCCCCCCCTCCCTCTCCCCTCTCCCCATCCCCATCTCCCTCTCTCCCTCCCTGTCACCTTATCTCTTTAGTTTGCCCTCACTCCTCTCTCTCTCTTTCCTCCACTGCTCGTTTCCACTCCTCCTCCCCGTAGTTTTGTCTCCGTTTTAACTTCTCCCGCCTCCCTCGCCTTCCTCCCACCGAGACGGAGAGCGTATAAACCTCAACTGATGCAAGACAACTTGTCATTTTTGTTTTCTGCTCTCCAGTTTTTTTCTTCTATTTTTTTTTTACCCCATCTGTATTTGAAATCTCAAACACATTCTGGGAATGTCACCAAGCCGAAGCCAGCCTCATGTGTTGGTCTTTATTTGAAGATTTTCTTTTTCGTCTGGATATTTACTCTGATGTCTGATAACCTTCAATCCCTTCCCTTTATCTTCCCCATGTTGTTTTGTGCTTCAGAAGTTCCTCCACGTGCATTTCTAAAAAATCTGAAAAAAACTCCACCTTGTGAACATGAGGGAAACGTGTGACAGGACAAAGAAGGGAAGCATTAATGTGGGGACAAAGAACCAGCAAGAAAAAAAAAATATGTGAATTTTAAGGAGAGAAAGAAGGTACACTTTAACACTTAACCTGATCTGCACCTTTAGAAAAAGCAACTAAGGCTGTTTTGTTATCTCTAAAATACAATTAAGAACGGAAACAAACAAGGGACGGTTCAAATCGATGAGACAAAACATACATTACGATACTCATTGGTATCAAGCAGAGGGCTCTGACTGCTTTGTGCTTCTTTGGGTTGACGTCTGTAGCTGAAGAAAGTGAGGATTTTCATGTGAGGGTGTAAAAGCTAGGTGAGCAGACACTGTACAAATATTGCATGAGACTGATAAACGAACAAAAAGCACAGCAAACACGGCGCCGCACGTCAAACAGACAGGGCTACGTTTAGAAGCTGGAGACACTGAAACAGATTGTAACATGCGCTGCAGGGTGGAGGATTTAGATCCCACTCGGCCCAAGAACTACGCATAAACCAAAGAGATTGGTTAGTGTAGTGTTGTTTCAGGGATTTGGGCTGATTATTTACACGTTACGAGCCGGTTGTAATTTACCAACTTTAAAAAAAAAAAAAAATAGTTACTAGAGCTCCACCGATAAATTGGCTGGCTGATATTATTTTGACCTCTGATATTTGCCTATATAATTATGTTTAGTTTCTTATACATTTTTATATACTTTATTTTTACAATTTTTCATTTCTATGTAAACATTCTGGCCAATAAAAGCTTTTGTTCAACTATTTAAAAAAATATCTTCATTATCTTAAGTTTGATAACAGCATTTGAGGCATCAACGCAATAGATTATATATCTATATCTATCTCTAAAGATCGAAGATACATCTAAGAAAAATACCAGTCGACATATCGGTATCTGATTTTTTTCTGTTCCTAATATCGATATCAGTATCAGCCTCAAAAAGCAGACATCGGTCGGGACATAATCGTTACATCCAAAATGAAAGCAGATTTTTTTAATGGAAAGCATCTGTGTGGTTTCGCTCTGTTCAGTGTTTTGATAATCCAGTTTCATACTTCTGGTGCTTATTTTTGGTATTTTTTTAGTTTTTTCACACACACACACACACACTGCATGCAGTTTTCACTGAATGGCTCTCCATATGACTTATTCATATCCATACAATGCATTCGCTACAGCCGAGAGAGAGAGGGAGGGAGAGAGAGAGAGAGAGAGAGAGAGGGAAGGTAATTTTACTCTTGAGTTGTTTTGCTTCCCTGGGAGGTTGGAAAATAATGTCCTACTCTATTATATAAGCTTGAATTCATGACTAAGTAAAGTACAAAAAGTGGCAAAACAAGTCTGAACACATTTTTTAGTATTAAGATATCTTCAACAGAAAACATCAGTGTGGGATGTTCTTCTGAAACACAACGGAAAATAACAACATCAACATATCGTATTCATCTCTCTTTATCGCTCTCCTCCTCCATTAACTAATTGTGTGAGTGATCTATTCTGAAGGCTGAACAAAAGACAGTCAATCAGCAGATTACTGTGTATTTGGTTAATTTATGTGTGTGTGTGTCAGCAGGCTGAAGGGGAGTGTCAGTGTGTGTGTGTGTGTGTGTTTTTGGACTTTAACAGAGCATGTGTGTGTGTGTTTGGATGTCAATTGACATTGAATGGGGGGCGGTTTAGGGTATTGTGTGGCATGAACTGCTACTTAAAGACCACCATCACGGCTGATAAACACACACACACACACACACTCGCTGAAAAACCTCTAAAACACTTGATCTTTGACCTCGCCTCCTCTGGAGCCGAGTCATTTTATTGGCTCCTCATCTTCCCCCCCCCCCGACCAGTCCAAACAAACGAGCTCTTTGTTTATGAACTCTGGCTTTGTTACTGTGTCATTCTGCTGCCGGCTGCTGTGTGTGTATTTGTGTGTGTGTGTGTGTGTGTGTGTGTGTGTGTGTGTGTGTGTGTGTGTGTGTGTGTGTGTGTGTGTGTGTGTGCCTGCCTGGCTGCCTTGTTTTTCTATGACTTTGTTTACGTTGGTTTCCTGACAAAGAGAAAGTGGTTTTTGATTGTCTTCCTGTGCTCATGTTAAACAAAGGCTTAACCAAAGCCAGTAGGAGCGTGACAGAGCGAGGCTGACACAGTGACAAACAGGAGACAGACAGACACACACACAGACAGACAGACAGACAGACACACAGACAGACACACAGACAGACAGACAGACAGACAGACAGACACACAGACACACAGACACACAGACACACAGACAGACACACAGACAGACAGACAGGCAGACAGACAGACACACAGACAGACAGACAACAGTCAAACATTAACACAGGCAGGAGACAGGCAGGGAAGGACGGAAAATATTGAGATTTACAATCAAATCTCCTGAGTTTAACACTCCTCTGTCTTTGAATTAAAAGAAATAAAGAAGGAAAAGAAATGGACATTAATGAAACAGCTGTCGAGGATCCATCCTAAATTCCTAAACTGTGATTGGCTACTCACCTTGTCAGAGGCGGGACTTATCTATAACTGTTTGGGATGCATTGCAACAGGCTGCAAGTAGCTTTCTCTGCATTTCAATGAGGCACATTGTCTTGTGTTAGTACACATCTTCGATCTGTGTCTGAAAACAAAAGATTTAAACGTTGACATTCTGTTCTGTAACTTTAAAAAATCAAGAAAACATCCCCGTAATTTGATATATTTTAAATTGCTTCATTTTGGTAGTTTTTGTAACGTATGGTTAGTGGATATAGAAAGGATAATTAAATGCTATTTTTTAGAATTTGTTTGCACAAAAACTTCAGGCCACCCCTGCCCCAGTTGGGCCCCACCCCCCAAAAAAGTCCGGATCCACCCCTGGAAATAAGGGCAGTGGAAATTGGTAATAATCAAATTGATATGGTTGCTATGGGACAAGAAAATAAGAGCTAGGAAAAGATGGAGCAGGCTGGGATAAAAAATGCAGTAATTATAATATGTGTGCGCCTACACATTCATTGTATGTTTCTATCTACTTTATTAACAGACATGTCAGCACTCGTGTGTGGGTGTAAAGTAGATGTGGACTCTTTCATCCATACTTTTATGAATAATCTTAAAGCTCTTATAGTTAAGCTACAGAGGACAAACTCTAATAACATCCTCCTACCTCCTACCGAAGCACTCCTCCTCAGGTTATTATCCTGTAAAACTAATCAAAACAGAAACCTGTAATTTGACGAGTGAGAGAAAATGAGAGAGAGAGTCTCCTACCTGAAGGATGAAAGGAAAGGAGGTGCAGAGATCTTTCCTACGTCAAGGTCGTCTGCTCACACTGGGAGCTCATTCTAAATCAGGGACGGATTTTTAATTTTAATAAGCGAGTATGGAAGAACGGCATGTCAGGGAAATAAGTTCATTGATATTTCTGGGAATTTTCTCATTAAAAAAAAAAAATAAAACCCTGTTCAATGCAGTGCCAACTCAAATGGGCTTTGGCAATCACATTTTGCAGTACTAATATTTCATCTAATGCTTTAAACTACATTCTGACTTTTTAAGTAACATTGATTGACGTTTACAAGATACCTAACTTAAGACAAATTCCAAAAGGACCAGTAGAGTTCCTTGAAACTGAACTTGAAAGCCTCCGTTATACAGAAGTATAAAAGATCCTTACACAGCTACAAAATGTCTAAACTTTATTGTCCGTCCCAACATTTGACAAAGCTCAAACCAAAAACACAAAGTACAGGCGTTAAAAAATGGGACAGTTAAAGGTCACATATTGTGAAAAATACTTGTTACCATGTTTTTCTAATATTAATATATGTTTCTATAGCCTGTCTGTCTGGAATTAAAAAACATTTTGTAGATGGTCAGTAGAACTTTATAGCGTCTTCTTGGTGCCATTTTCCTCTCTGTCTCTCGCTTAGACAGACGAGGAACCAATCAGAATCAGCTTTATTACCCATGTATGCTTAGACACACGCAAGGAATTTGTCTTCGGTAACTGTGCTCTCAATGTACACAAGAATAACATTAAATATAAACTAATATAAGCAAGAAAAAAGAGACTAATATATACAAAGCTAAATAAGATAATAGTGCAATTGTGAGTAGTGCAAAAAATGCTGAAATGAAATATATGCTATTATTTTACAGATTACAAACGAGGAAGCAGGGCGCTCTAGAAGGCACTGACATTTGCTTGTTAGCTTGTTTTGCAAAGTGGAGATAACTGTGTATTAATAATATCCACATCTGTGATTGAAATGTTGAGCTTTGACCGGAGAAAAACATGATTCGGCTTAATGCGAGCCGTTCGACGATCCTCTGAGTGTTGTGATTAGAGTCAACAGCTCGTCAATACAAAGAACCAACACATCCGCTTGTCCCCCTCTTTACATGGAGGAAACTGACTCACCATCCAATAATGGCGTGCTGTGACTATACACGGTGTAAGGACAACTTTTCTATACTTCACAAATGCATTATAGGAAAGATTTGCTCTGGCCATCGCGTTTAAGATGTGACCATCAGAATACATTACACTCTATTATACCATGCAGATTTTTTTTGTTTTCAGCATTAAAAACACACACTTTGTGCGAGATTTTGGCAGTCATTAAAAGAAGAGGGTGCTGTGCCGTACAGTATTAAGATTGAGCGTTTAGTTGTTTGCTCTTGTGGGTTTTTAATGAGAACTTCATCTGTGGCGCTGTGGGGAAAAAGAAAACAAATCATCTCACTGCGGTTCAATTATGGGGCTGTGGTTATTTCTCAGCTTGCCTCTCAAAAGTTAGTCGGGGATCGCTGCTACAGTAGTGATTAACTCGAAACATGGCGGTGGTGAAATTACAAGGGAAAAAAGTGTTGTGTGTTTCATGTCAAATTTGTAACCTTTTTTTTCTTCATCCGGGGAGTGATCTATTCATTTATTCAGTCTCTCCTCAGTACAACCATTCAGGCAGCAGAGCGTGCTCCAAATACTCTGCTGTGTAGTGAATACCTTACAGACAATCAATAAGGCTTTAATTCATCGCTCAAAGATAATTTCATGCTCTCAGAAGCCCATTGGTTATATTAATACATCTATTAAGGCGCTGGGCTATGAACTTCATATTACTCAGCCTCCAAGGGAGTGGAAGAGGAGGAGGAGGAGGGAGAGAGAAGTGGAGTGAAGAGTGCCATGACCAGGGCTATCTCTGCGTGTTAAATGAGAGTTTAAACTGTTAATCATCTTGGTTAGCCTCCCTCTCAGACGAGGTCCAGCACCCTAATGGCTAATAAGACTCTAAAGCACTGCCGGAGGAAGCCGAGAGTTCAGCTGCAGACTTCATCTTCCCTTTTCAACCTTTGCTGCGAAGAATAAAAAAAATGCAGCGTCCTTGTTTAACTTCATCTGTTCTTTGTTACTGAACGCTGGAGATTTTCTTTTAGCATCGGTTCAAAGCTGCGTTTTCAACACCGTGGAGGAAATTACACGGTCAAAATCACTTTTTAATTTTATTTACAGAGCTAAAAAACACTTTATACGAAAAATGATTTTAATTTCAAAAGGTCAGTGGAGTATAAAACACTGTAAAAAAATAAAAGTACTATTTATTTTGACCTTTTTGTAACTTTTTTGTCTGCAATCTGAATAGTTGCTGGAGGGAAATACACTGTAAAACTAGCTTTCTAAATTATTTTAATAAGGATACAAATTTCGTCTTAAAACTTTGAATAAACTAACTTTTGTTTATCCTTGGAAAAAAGTAAGTGGAGCACATTACATGTTAAAATCTCCCAATTTGTGTTCACAACAGATAGTGGAGGAAAATACATGTAAAAATTTACAATTTAGATAAACCTGCTTTTTACTGAAGTTAAAATTGGAGATTATGAAAATAAACTAGAAAACTAACACATAAAATTCCAAAAAGAAAAGTGACAAAAAATAATTAAAAAACTTAAAACTTGAAAAACATGAATGGAGGAAAATAAACTATGAAAGCAATTTGTTCAATTATAAAAAAATAAAGAAATAAATAAAAATAAATGTACCCTGTGGAAACTAATCTTAATACACTGTAAGAATTCAAAATTATTTCAGTAACCTTAACAAATATGTTTTATAAGCTGGCTTACATTTTTTTTAGTTGACTCAATTTAAGAAGACAAGTTTGGAAGATTGTAAATTATTCAAAAACTAAAGGAATAAACCATTTATTCCAACAAAAGACACTTTGAGGCAACACTCTGATGATTACTTCAATTTTTGCCAAACAATTTAAAAACTGTTACATCTTCGGGATGCTTCTTCTTGTTTTGTTCTGTAGTTTTCTCTCTGTCTTATTAGCATGCTAAGACTCGGATGAAAACTGAAGAAGAAGAGGGACTACAGAGGAGAGGAAAAAAAAAAGAAAGAAATAAGTGACAGACTAAAGGAGGAAGCATTAAAAGAGACATCTGACAGACGGAGAGAGAGAGAGAGAGAGAGAGAGAGAGAGAGAGAGAGAGAGAGCTGTATGAAAAGAGTAGTGGGAGGAACACAGGAGAACAATAATGAGTGATGAAAGTCCCGATGATTGATGAGTCATCTTCGACGGCGCAAAGTGACAGCCATCACTTTTCCTATACTTGATGGCTTTAGGCCTTTGAAAGCTTTTTTTTTTTCTTCTTCTTCTTCTTCCACTTGGCTTTCTGTTTGCTTTTTAGCAGTATTTCAGAGTTACTGTGTGAAAATGCACTCGCAGACAGCTGTTTTGGGAATAGCTTGTGTGAGTGAATGATTGATGAGTGATATGTGCTCTCTCTCTCTCTCTCTCTCTCTCTCTCTCTCTTTTTTCTCTCTCTCTTTGCTGCCTCATATTTTCTTTTACCGATGTTGTTTATGGCTCATCTTTAGGAAGTTTAGGGAGACATTTTTAATACACTCAGCTCTGTCTCTGGTTGTGTTTCTGTAGGGTTTAAAGAAGGAGTAAGATGTCCAAGCTGCTTTTTGTGCTTGTGTGCGTTATTATTTGTGTATATAAAGCTGGCAGTGAGGACCTTGTGGTGGATTATCTACTAAAGAAAGTAGAGCATTTATCTCTGAGTATAGGTAGGTCATACCTTGCGACCCTGCAGGGTAAGAGAGTGTGTGAATACAAACCGTGTGTGTGTGTGTGTGTGTGTGTGTGTGTGTGTTACAGGCGATATACATTCTTTCTGCACATCATATTTTACTTGGATGCTGTTGAAGTGTGTGTGTGTGTGTGTGTGTGTGTGTGTGTGTGTGTGTGTGTGTGGTGTTGAAAGGTTGTGTGGTCTCTTGTCAAAGGTCTCTGACTGATGTAGTGTGAGGGTCAGCCGAGTTACAGTGATAATGAAAGAAACAGGCCACCGAGTGTCTGTGTGTGTGTGTGTGTGTGTGTGTGTGTGTGTGTGTGTGTGTGTGTGTGTGTGTGTGTGTGTGTGTGTGTGTGTGTGTGTGTGTGTGTGTGTGTGTGTGTGTGTGAGAGAAAGAGAGTGTGTGCTGACCTTTGAGAGAAAGAACAGAGTTACAGCAGCAGGGAGTCTTCCTCACTATACAAAGCCACACACACACACCTGGCTTCAATTACACACTAGTTTGCACGCAATGAGACTCTCTCTCTCTCTCTCTCTCTCTCTCTCTCTCTCTCTCTCTCGTTCTCTCTCTGTCTCTGTCTCTCTCTCTCTCTGTCTCTCTCTCTCTCTCTCTCCCTCTCCCTCTCCCTCTCCCTCTCTCTCTCTCTCTCTCTCTCTCTCTCTCTCTCCCTCTCTCTCTCTCTCCATCCATCAGGGTGTGCTCTGTGCACGTGGAGCCATCAGATGCTTTAATGGAAGCACTTTCCCGTTCGCTTTAAGGCATTGTTGACCGCTTACAAACGCACCCAGACACTCGCAGACACCACTCACAGGCAGCCGAGCAAACAGCGGCCGCACACTGTGCCAAAAGCCTCGAGTCTCGGCCTTTACAGAATTACAGACCACTTCCCCCCCCCCCCCCCCCCCCCCCCCCCCTTTATTGAGTGACACCGAGCAATTTAGCTTTTCTAATGTCACTAAAGCGCGTCACTCAGACTCATACATTACAGGAAGGACTTTAAAGTACTTGGAAGCCTGCTGCAGTCATCAGCGTTTGCTTTTTTTATCGTTTTAGTTCAGGGTTAGAAGAAAGCTTCAATTAAAGTGTGTCCAGTCATACACACACCAAGACAAATGGACAAACACCTTTAAGGTACCTTATTTGCGTGTATATGCAGACGACACTCTCCTCTTTCTTGATGTTATGGTAATTGTCACATAGTTCCTCTTGGTAAGTGTATACTTGAAGAGTGCGATCCTGAAGAAGCTGTTTTTATTTAAGCATTTGTGAGCATTATTAGCACAATCTTTCATTCTAATGCAGACGTCCGTATAGTTGCTTATTTTAGCCGATAAGAAACAACAAAGAATGAAAAATGAATATGTTTCAGGTAAAACGTTAAGAAGTTTTTCCAGTGCATACTCTATTCTGCACACTGTGCAACAAATCTTCTTCTTTTGTTTAATTTTTGTTGTAACCTGTCCCTCACAAGCGCCACAAACTTTTAATGAATGCAATAAAATGTTCGAGTATGTCCTTGACGAGTGCTTATGATGAATTCATCGATCTGTAATGAGCTTAGACCACGTGGCAAACTCTGGTGTTGAAAAATGAATTCAAGCAGAAGTGCAGAAAAAAGCTGCAGTCCCTCGAGTGTCCTCTTGAGGCTGATTCCAAAAGTGAAGCAATCCGCATTAGGTCACATCATGAAATCTCAATTTTTACAGCGCCGTTAAATAAAGAAGTGTTTTTTTTGGTCTCTAAAGGTAATTTCTCATAGTAAAAACTGTATTTTTAAATATTGCATTCATTTTGATAATATTAAGGCGAGGAGTTCGGCATACATAGGCAGAATAAGGGGTGTGGCTAATTGACTGACAGGCAAGATTGTTGCAGCTGTAATATAAATAAATCCTGTATCTGACCGATGACATGCCAGGTGAGCTAGATGGGGCTATTTCCGTGACCAAGATTTCTTTCGGCCCATTTCAACTCCACCTATTTTCTTACTTCTTGATTAGGCTGAGTCAGCACTTCTCGTCATCGTTGGGCTTCACAACACCTCTTCAGAAACACATCCATGTTTTATACGGTCTGTGGCTCTGACCAGAGCGACAGAGAAACCCTAACAGAGCTTAAAGACGGAGCAGTGGTGGAGGTATGTAAGGCTCCATAAGTGTAGGTACACATTAGCCAGCCGTTAGCAACGGGAGATGTTGACACAGGCCCCTGACCCAGAGCCTACTGCACACAGAGAACACATGCTTTCACACAGTGGCAGAAACACCCAAGATTCCTCGCACATCGATTACTTCTGTGTGTGCGTGTGTCCACAGTGCATGCATGTGTGTGTGTGTGTGTGTGTGTGTGTCGGTTGTGTCTCAAATGAAAGAGTGTGTGTCTGTGTAAAAAAAAAAGCATGCGTTCAACTCCTCGGAGCGGAACCTGCAGATTCTTCTCTAAGATTATGTAGCACAGTGCTTCACTCACACACGAGAGGAACACACATGGGGGCATACCAGGGCACTTTGTGATTGGACTTAATGACCTGAGGAACAACAAAAGGCTTTTCAGGCTTCCAGGTTTTTGGCCGACGTTTGCCTCTTTGCTCATTAATTCCCACAGGAAGTCGTTAAAGAGCAAAAATCCACCCTGATAGGTCAACAGCAGCTGAAAAGGTTCCCCAAACCAGGAAGTAATCAGGTGCTGATTACTGAACACGATGCCAAGTGTGATTACACTTTTTTTACCTTACATGTAGCCGTTGTTCCGACAATGACAACACTGCAGACTACAGATGTAAAACTTTACTCTTTTCAACTTTTGATGTCTGCGTTTTTAACAACGTTTTTAATTTCTCTCCTGCTGGCAGAAGAGATGGCGATCTTTTTTTTCTGCTAACTGACGACTAGGGATCCTTTATTTTTAAAGACTTTTTCTTGATTTTTTCTACATTAGATGCTCGTACAACAGGAGGTTAAAATAAAAAAATAATGGGAACAAATTAACACTGATTTGAGCTTTTAACACAGCGCTCTGCAAAACACACCAGTTTCATTCACAAGTACTTTGGAGTGTTTCTCCTGTTCTCATTTTTTCTCTTTTGTTGCATGAAAAAAAAACAGCTGGCTTCAATAGAAGAGGAAAAATGTGAATGTGAAAAAGTGTTCAGATGGACCGACACATGTTTAGTCTCTGTTTTGTGAATGCAGAAACATCCGGAAGCGATCATTTTCGTCTGCTAAGCTCCGAGGCTTAGTGTTGATCGAGCACTTCTGGACGTGCTGGCACACAAACACACAAACACACACACACACAAACACACACACATCATGACTCCCTCAAGCACAGATTTGGGTGAAAACTCAGCAGGACATAAAAGAAAGTTTCTGGAGCAGTTACTACCCCAGTTGTAGGCCCAATATCATAAACTGTATATAAAAATGGACAGAGTCTGAGTGATGTCACTCGTTGATTTCTGAAGGGCAGTTTGGAAGTGCGTCCACGGTGGTCGCCATATTGGAAAAAAAGCTTTCGGTCTTCCTAACAACCGGCAAACAGGGGGAGCCGAGACGCACCATAAGCATCTTAAAAACACTTTCCGCTTCTCACACACACACACACACACACACACACATTTGAACAGTTCTTGTCAACTTGTGCATTCTCATAATGTCCTCAGTGTGCATTACACTCACTATTTTTCTTTGGCCCAACCGAGCACATGGGTTGTTAAAATTTCTGGATGGCAGAGGCCCCCGTGAGAGATGGTAATGATAAGAAGTCCACATCATACACACACACACACACACACACACACACAAGCTCACTAAGGCTAATGATAAGGCGTCGCTTACAAAACATTGAGAGCAGATGCTAGCCGGGCCAGAATCGATAAGCAGCGGTATCTGGGGGGGAAATGTAAATAATGCTACGCTACACAGCAACCATGAGTCTTTTTTAAGAAGTGTAGATTACTATTTGAATGAGTACCAGAGAGAGGCAGGGAGTGACACACTGTGAGGCCGAGAGAGAGAGAGAGAGAGAGAGAGAGGGTAGTAGTGTGAGACTGAAAGGGAGTGTGGAGAGGCATGCAGAAAGAGAGAACGAGAGAAAGAAAGCCCAATGACATTAAGTGTGAAATATTTTGAGGGGATGAAATAAGCAAGTAAATATTCTGGAGAGGGGACGAGAAGAAGCGAGTGAATTTCTCAGTCCACTGTGGATGTCTGGTTTGGATATACAGCCCATTTGTCTCACTTCAGACGTGGATAAATTCTCTTTATGTGTGTGTGTGTGTGTGTGTGTGTGTGTGTGTGTGTGTGTGTGTGTGTGTGTGTGTGTGTGTGTGTGTGTGTGTGTGTGTGTGTGTGTGTGTGTGTGTGTGTGTGTGTGTGTCTCTCTCTGTTGCTCTGCATTTTAAAGGTGAAAATAAT
The DNA here is from genome assembly GCF_963930695.1 of Labrus bergylta. Lineage (NCBI taxonomy): Eukaryota > Metazoa > Chordata > Actinopteri > Labriformes > Labridae > Labrus > Labrus bergylta. The sequence continues at coordinate 29,937,932 of NC_089196.1, read as the reverse complement.
TTCTCTGAACTTGTTTTTCACTCTGAGTCTTAGTCCATCCTTCCCAACAGTCTGCACTACCGTCTCACATGCAGGGAAGCAGAAACACATCTACACACACACACACACACACACCAGCTTTGACACAAGCCAGACAGAGCAATTATGGTCCATATATTCTGGTGTCCCTGTGTCTCATCACTCCTGATTGGTTCAAACAAGACGTTGCCTCACTGGTTCTGTTCCCATCACAGTAAACATGAAGCAGTGGGCACATTTAGCCCCACTCATTCCCAGCTCATGCATGTAAATTTAGACATCATAGATTCCCCCCCCCACACACATTTATTGCTCCGTTGTTTCCAGCAGTGTTCAGTAAATCCTGACGTGGTAATGCCTGCTGAGATGCAGCGGCATGAAATCCGCTTTTATTGAGTTACCTTGTTGAATCAGTGCTCTCCACTTTGAATTATTTAACTATCGCTATGGCGATGGGAAATGTCCTAAAGTGGAATTAAAAGTCTAGTCCAACAACTGTGATTTCTGTGAGTTTTGAGTGCAGAATTTAATAAACTAACAAAATGCTTCCCTGTGTTTTTTTCTCTCTTCCTCTTCCTCTGGCTCCTGCTTCCCTCCATGTGCCCCCCCTCTCCTGCTGAAATCCTCCTCAGGTAAGAACTCATACTTTTTAATAAAGCTCATGTGTCAAGTCTGATTCACAAACACCATTATAGAAATCTCACTTTGCCCCGTCCCATTTTGCACCTCGTGCTGCACAGAAGTTAATTTGATAAGAAAATCTAGCTGTGCTGCTGCAGCACCGAGCCAGACTGAGAAACCTCCAGAGAATATAAAGACAGAGCAGAACTTATTATGACATGTATATGTAACGCTGAAATATGCAGTGTAAGATGATAGGGTTATATTTGAACGTGTTAATCGTGTATTAATACTTTTTTTTTCCAAATGCATTTTGAAGAATGGCTTATTGATGATGATTTTCCAGTCCAGAAACATTACAGCACACCTTCATACGGCGCAGACCTCACAGGGAGGTGAATGGAGACGTTGTGAGGCGTCCAAAAAACCTTTTAGCTACTAAACAGCGATTAACTTGTCAAAGGAGATCTATTATGCTGATCCGTATTTAAATACATACATGTAATGTTACGATGTCGGATGTACATACTAAACCTCGGCGACGTTTTATTTAAACACAAAATACACAGTTGTTGGCGTAATCCCTGCGCGTGGTGTCCTGCTGCTCTGAACGAGGGAATCACCAGAATCTGAAGTCAGGTTCTGCTGACAGTATTAGAGCTGTAGGAGAAGTTGCAGGACATGCCCACCCTATCAGATCTTTCAAAAACATAGCGCCCACCCTCAAATTTACCTACTCCTCTCAAAAGAGCTGGTCAATCTGTGGAAAGTGGGCATGTGGGGACGGGGGGCCTTAAAGGGACAGCAGCTGAAATGAACCGTTTCAGGCAAAGGCTGAATTGCCAGTATTAGATAAATAAGGCGGTTTATGAGCTAAACATCTCCCAGATGTCCCAGACACCTATTTGTTGTTCTCAGATCTGTGTTCACATAGTCAGGATGCCGCTTCCGTCAACTTGATAATGTTTCACTTAGAGGCTCAGGTTAGCCTGGCCACTGCCGTGGGGTGAGACAGACTGCTCCGCCCACTCGGGGAAGCTGATGTCTAGAGGCAATTACAACGGAGAGTCCTAAAGTAAACTGGGATTGAGGAACATTTATCTGAAGTGTGTTTCAGTTGTAAAGTTTGACTCATGTCCCATCTGTTAACATGGAGGAGGCGGGGCTTAAGACCTAAAGTGCAGGAGGGAGAGCTCTAAATCTTTTGGCTTCACTTGAAGGCAGCTGTGTTTCATCCATCTTTTATACACTCTATTGTCCATACAGTGTTAATTTTCTGTTTCATCATGTTGTTAATATTACCCTAAACATTTCCTGTTGAAGCAGAACATATACAGTATTCCATGTATCCCACAGTGTGATATGAGCGGACTCTATGTCCCCCCTACTGAGCCTCACCAAAGCCAGATTCCCATTACCTGTGGCAGCGTGCACAGTACTGAATCTTATTAGGCGACAGCGGCTGAGAGATACACTTTTCTGATTCTCAGAGAAATGGCTTCGGACAGGAACAGTGGTTCTCGATCTCCAATCCCCCCCCCCCCCCCCCCCCAGGGTGCGTCAAGTTTTTGTTCCAGCTTATCCCTCCATCTAGTCGACTCAATTGTGCTGTTCAGTGAACAGTGAAATGGACTTAGCGGCTCCTCAGCACTGTCAGGTGTGTTTGTTCTCTGAAATAAATGAACAGATGGCTCACAAACCAGCAACGGGTCATGGAGGCTAACGGTGTGTGTGTATGTGTGTGTGTGTGTGTTCACGTGCACAAAAATCCTCAAACCTGTCAGTGTTTGTGCACACTTCTGTGTTTGGCGTTTATTTGTACCCATGCATGTTTGAAGTGATCTGTGTGTGTGTGTGTTTATGTGTGTGTGTGTTTATGTGTGTGTGTGTGTTTATGTGTGTGTGTGTACCACTGTGAGCGATTGCATTCAGGCCCAGTGCATTAGATATTTTGGCATCCTGGTTCCTTGGCTGAGCTCTGGCTTTTTGGACTCTGAGGCCTGGCAAAGATGAGGAGAGTGAAGATGAGGATAAAAAGAGGATAAAGAAACTCAAAAAGCAGCCAAAAGCAACTCTGGGAACATAGCTGTGTAGCAGAAAGAAAAAAAAAAGCGGGCACATTGGGCAAGAATTGATAGAAAAAGCAGACCGGAGAAATAAAATGAAGGGTTTTTCTTGGTTGTTTTTTTTTTTTTGAGGTAGGAAGTGGAAAGGAGGCGGACAATATACAGGAAGAGAAATTAGGAGAAAATATATGGAATCCATTAAGGTGATGAAAAAAGGAGGGGAGGTGAGGACACGGGGAACAAAGGTTTTGGAAGACAGAATAAAGTAGCAAATGGATTTATACTTGAGGGATGAAGAAAAAACATCCCGGACACAAGGCGAGGAGGAAGACAGAAGCGAGCTTAGTTTGATGATGACGAGGATGTGAGGATGTGAGGAGAAGGTGAAGGTTGTTGGGAGTAGATTTGACATCATTACAGGGAGAGATTTAGAAATATGGGGATGAGAGCGAAAGGATGAGAGGAGAAATAAAAGGAACAAAAGGGCAAGAGGGGATAAAACAGAAAAATTGACGAGCGGGTGAGGAAGTTTTTTCCGGTCGATCATATGGAAGGGCAGCGTTAGAACGAGGGTGCGCGGCGGGTCGACGCATGATTATAGGAGGACTACTGAGGTGAGGGGTGACGGAGAGGGATTTGTCTTCAAAAACAAGCAGAATAAAGCGCTCGTCTGAATGTAAAACATGAGAAAAGGAGGGTGAAAGAATGAACGATGCATCGCAAAATGAACAGAAAAGGGAGAAGTGAGCGAGGACAGACGGAAGGTGTGAAGGGAGCCCCCTGACATGAAGAGCGAATGACCCAAACAGAAGTTTAATTAGCATATGGAAATGACTGCCGCCTCTCCGGTGCCTAGCTCGCTCGCCATCCCATCATCCTTTTCTCTCCTCTGTCTCTCACCTTTTTTTCTTTTTATTACTCTAACCCGTCGCCTACTCATGCTATTTTTTCTCCCCGGGCCTCCCCAATCTCTTATTTTCACCTCTCCATCCCCTTCCTCCCCGTCACCTTCTTTCCCTCCACACTTTTCTTTAATTTACTCCCTCTCTCTTTTCTGTCACCTTTTTGATTTGATTCCTTCCCCCCCCCCCCCCCCCCCTTCCTTCCTGTACGCTGCCTCTTTCGCCCGTCTCTGTCTTTCTGGTTTCCTGGCTGATAATGTTGGCAGTGCGCTCAGCAATTGTTGACGGCATTACACCGCACTTCACTGGGATATTTATGTGGCCTGTAATCTAATCCTATGAAGACAGCAGCCAAAGACTGTGAGCGGTAGACACTCTTAGCTCTGCCAGTTTAGCCGGCTAAACGGAGCAGTCAGCTTTTCAGCTCAGTAACCGTGGTCACCTTGAGCTCATCACATGCAACTCACGCACACTCATGTACACACACACACACATGTAACGTATGTGACCCTGTGTACTGATACATGCCCCCCTCCAATAATGCTGAACCGTCTCTCTCTCTGTTTCCACTGATGACACCTTATGTGGTGTAATACACAAACATTAACACTAGAGCTGTCAGCATTAACTACTTAGAGTTCATTAATTAAGGTCTGAAATGAAAGCTCTGACTTCTAGAGCCCGACCGATATGCAACTTTAGGGGCCGATACTGATATCGATATTGGGGTGGTTAAATTAATCTTGTAACCTTTCGATCTTTCAGAGGGTCTTTAATTTATTTCAAAAGAAAGGCAGGGTTGAATTCAAACTGCAAGTAAAGTAGTCTCAGCGTAAAACAGTACAACATTTCAAAATAAAAGCCTAACAATTCTTTTTCTTTTTTTTTAAGATTTATTTTTGGGCTTTTGTGCCTTTAATTGAGAGATAGGACAGTGGATCGAGTCGGGTATCAGGGAGAGAGAGAGTAGGGAATGACATGTGGGAAAGGAGCCACAGGCCGGATTTGAACCCGGGCCACCCGCTTGGAGGACTACAGCCTCCATACATGGGGCGCGCGCACTAACCACTACACCACTGCACCACCAGCGCCCCGCAATTTTTATTATTAAACGTGAAATAATGGTGTTTCAAACATGCGGTTAAAATAAATTGAACACACTTTGTCAGGACAGTCGTCATAGTGCTGTTCTAAAGTTTTGGCAACCTTGAAATGACTTGATGTTGTACTTGCATGGATGACTTTTATAGTGAAACTCAGAATGAAAACACTAACACAACGGCTCAGCCGTCTTCAACAGTTGCAGCCGAAAATCGTGCATCGATATAATTCATCAAAAATATATTTGTGTCACAAAGTTGAAAAAAAAAACAAAGAGGAGGATGTGCTGAAAACCAAAAAAATGTAATGACAAAAAAAAAGGCAAAAACAGAAGCTTATTTTAGAAAGTCCAAATTCAAAACAAAGGCCATCGAAAGTCCAAAATCCAACTCAATTGAGTAGCTATGAGGAAAACAATGGAAAGTTAGAGGTATGAACTGACTGAACGCAAGAAACACTGAGACATGATACACCGGGGCAAGAACTACAAAATAAAACAGGAAACACTGAAATCTAAACTCAGAATTATCAACAGAAAAATACACAGGAAGGAGAGAAACACAAGGATAAAAAATGTCAAAATAAAAGCCTTCTAAGGATCTTAAATCCATGCACAGTGGATTTGGTTCTCGGGCCTGCATCCCTGCTCTACCTGGTTAAAACTGTGTCTAGTTTCATGTTTGTCGTCTTTTGTTTGGGTAAACACTTCCTCATTGCGGGCTGTTTGTTAAACAGAAACTCATTTTTCCATCTCATCCTCGACATCAAACGTGTGTGGAAACCCTTGGGGTCTAGTATACTGAAAGAAAGAAAAACCCTAACAAGGTATGCAAGCAGGGAGGGGTCTCAATGAACACTGGCTTTGATGTGTGTGATCTTAAGTTCACTGAGGAAGGATCCTACATTTCTACACAGTTTGTTGTGTTAAAGTGATTACAGATAACAGTTTTTAACTCGGCTCATATATTTGTGTTTTTTCTTTTCCACTGCGTGAGCTTCCTTTTGGATTCTCTGTAACGCTTTGTTCCTTTAACTTCTCATTACTGTCTGCATTCAAAGAAGAAGAGCGGATATGAGCGCTCTTTGAATTACAGTACACACTACATTTCATGACTGAACTGAAGAGCTCGCTCGTCTGTGCTCTTACAGGTTTTAAATGAGGATGTGCTTTTCACTTTTGCACACTCAAGTCAGATTTCTTGTGCTGCAAACTTGCTTTGACAACTCCATCTCCTCAAACGTCAGGACATTGTGTAAAGAGGTGAATAAAAACAGAATGTGAGGATTAGCAGAACATTGAAATCCCATGTTTGATATAGCACAAAGAAAACTTCAATTCTGAAAATCATGTACTATAGCAGACCCTTTTATCCAAAGCGATGTACATCAAAGTAAGAACATGCAAGGACCTAGAGAGGAGGAAACAACGTCAGGAAGTGCAAACGAACAGCTTGACGTCTGATTGGTCACACAGGTGCTGACAGGAAGTGCACAGAGCTAAAGCGCGACATCGACAGCTGTTCATCAAAACCATCTTAAATAAAGTCATTATCAAACATAGCTGCCGTCCTGTCGTTTTCGCCGTTGTGTCATCGTCATTTGCTGTTGTCGTCTTCATTTTGGTCGTCATTGGCGTCTTTGTTGTCGTCATCGTTGTCTTCGTGGTTGTCATCATTATTGTTGTCGTCATCAAATACCATTAAGTGCACAGGTGTTTTTTTATGACTTGTTAAACTAAATTATTATGACTAAATGTTAAAACTGAGAAATGTCGTTGTTTTTGGAAAATTACAAAAGAAATACTTACTCCGCTGGATCTCTTTTTATTTCCGTCGTTGCTTGTGTATCTATTCTGAGGTTGCACATGTGAAAGACTCAATGAAAAGTGACATTTCACAGCTTTTTAGAGCAGTTCTTCTCTCTTTTCTTCATGTACGATGTGTGGAAAAAACGTTTAAAAACCGACTATAAATAGAGAATTTACACACATTTGTTTCCTCACATTTTCCCTTAATCAACTTTACCCCACAATGCAACTTTTCTGATCGCTGTCCCATTCTCCTTGTCGACGCATTTCTCATCCTCTTATTCCACCTCTCTGCTTTGTGATTCCAAACTCTCAATATCTGTCTCCTCCTCTCTTACTCATTCATCTTTCCTTCATTTCTCCTTCTCTGTAAATCGGCCCTCTTCGTCTATGTCTCCCTCGTCGCTGCCTCCCACCCCCTCTCCTCCCCTCTGTTCTGCTCCGGTGTCCGGTGGGCCCGAGGGCGGATTTACTTAGAGAAATGGTGTGAGAATGACAGAGAGCGTATAAAAAAGGCAGGAAGGCGAGAAGAAGCGAGGAACGGGCAGACATAACCTGTGAAGCTCTTTGACGTTGATCCAGTACATTTCTTTATCCGATGTCATCCATTACTCTGACACCGTGAGGGGAGCAGAGGGGGGAAAAAAAGCTGACATGAAATTGGTCACAAATTGGAAATATCCCCATCTTCCCACAGGACGCTGGCTTCAAGACTCCTGTGACATTATTCAGGATTTTTACAGTACATGTCTGAATATGAAAATGATCTGGTGTGTCTTCTTCTCCCCTCGTGGTCATTTACCAGATCTTACAATATGAATATAACATGACCGCTGAGCTACAACAGAAAGTTTTTCCACTCTGTAGAAAAATAGTTTCCATGAATACAAAGTGAAGGCTGATTCCCAGAACTCAAATGTCATTCAGTTCATTCACTTTTTTTTTTTATATCACTGTTGCTGTTTGTGCTGTGAGCTGAGAGGGATGTTTGATTTATTCACTCATATCTTAAGGCTCTCTGGTTGAACACTGATGTAATGAAGCAGTACGGTTCTTGTTGAGGTGTTCTAATGTTGAGTAGAGTCGGGGTGAAGCGCCTCTTACGCTCACGATCTGAGGTGGACACTGTGATTAAACGCACAGTTTGTGATATCTGCTGCCAGGGGGGCTCGCAATCAAAACGAAAAGATGACGACGAGGCTAGCGGGGAATCATGGGAGTGATTCTCTCTGCTACCCCCTCATCCCCCCCCCCCCCCCGACCCCTGGTGAAAACGAACTCCGTGTTGACCGTGGTCAATACAAACAGACGAAACAGACTTGAGGAAGAGAGTATATTTACCGACAACATTTACAAGTATAATCTACATGATGTTTTTTATCAGCTCATACAGTACGGCAGCTTTCAGCAGCAGCGGTCTTTGACGTTACATCCCGTGTTTACTTGGCAACGATCAACATTCTGTCTGTCATGGCGGCTCATCATGGCAGCCGCCGCGACAACACACGTCCTGTTTCAACTATAAAATTACAGATTAATCTGGCTTTGAAAACTGTTGGAAATATTTGAGGTAATTACTCAACAAAAAAATATATATAACAAAGGCTTAGTCAATTTTTGGGATATTTGAATGTAAACTTTGTCATACATTTCTACATATTATACCTTTATAGAAGTCATTAAACATGGGAAAAACCCAAACAAACAGTCCTCCTCTCCATCTTCAAAGTCCAAAAGCAGTAAATGCTCGAGTCCAAGACTGAGTCATCGGTGCAGGAGTCTGAGTTGAGTCCTGAGTCCTGATAAACAGTATTCAAGTTGAACTCGACTCCTTGTGGACTGTAGGAGCTATACTGAAGATCTGTAATGAGGACTGTGCCTCCTGTGTGTAGATGCTCAGGATGTATGTAGTGTGTGGTTCTCTAGTAGGTAAGAAAGCTACATTAGCATACAGCAGGTTGAGGTGCTGCTGTTGTCCTTCTGTTCAGAGCCATGTTTTTCAGAGACCTCCTTCTTCAGATGGTCACAGACAACTGACACACACTTTACTTACACACTAAACCATGTATGCACACACAGGCCGTGCACTCATTATAATATATAATATGGCCCATTATCATATTCCTAATTTACACTCGAATGGTGAAAGACACAAAAAGGGGATGGAGGGGACGTGGAACAACATTCCACTGCAGGGTCATAAATCTTTCCTCTCCCAACACACACACACACACAAACACACACACACACACACACACACATATGCATACATCTGTCAGATGTGCACTGCAATAATTAGGTCTTTCAGGTTATGATAATGTTTGTGCTGTTTTCTGGTTCATCTGCTCACTGGTGCACGGAGCGCCATTAATCACACCAGTCCAAATCACATGCTGATTCTGCCACCGTCTCTCACTGTGTGTGTGTGTGTGTTAAGTGTGCATGCCTCATTTGATGCTGTGGGTTTTTGTCTTTGTACTGGCAGAAGCTAGGAATGGGAGGGAGGGGGAGTGAGGGAGGGAGGGAGGGATGGAACAAGAAAGAGGCCAAAACTATACAGGGTCAGGAAAAACAACTGTGACAACGGTGTTTAACTTAACAGGGTGAAACCTTACTCCATATTTCTTCCTTTTTTCTCCCCCAACATCACAACTGTCTTTCCTTTCTTTTTCCACATATAATGACTTCCTCATTCCCATCATCCCCACTCTTTCAGTTCACAACGTGCCGCTTTAGATGTGATACCACAGACTCAACTGGAAATGGCAGCATCAGTTCTTCCTTAAACATCTACTGTACATTTTACCACACTGCAGTGATTACAGCTGGATGCACGAGAGTGGCAAAAGCATCAACTCAAGTCAAGGACGATCTGACTGGACCTCCTGTATCGTCTCTGTAGTAGTGCCCTTGCGCGGGATCCAAAAACCCCCCCCGCCCAGAAGCAGCGGGAACGCTAGCTGATCTTTGACAAAACCCCTCCCCTGCAGAGTCAGGTCAAAAGAGCGTTCTAGTTCTACCGGAAATCGTTTGGGCCTTTGCAGCATCGTTGTCCTTGTTAGCCACTGTAGACAAACTCCAGTCTTACCCTTCAATCGTACTTGTTGTGGACACTCTCCGGCTCCAACAAACTGTGTTATCAATTCTACAAAGTCCCAAGGATCCCGGGACTCTGTATTGCCTGTAGTATTATTCTTATCGCCTTAACTTTAATGCACTTTTGCTGTTGAACATACATAATAGAGGTTATCGTATTTTGGTACCAGATTTCAATACGGTGAACTGCAGTAAACTGATGCTAATCAGGGGGATCTGTGCTGCTCAGCTCAGGAAACTTTTGCAGGAGTTTGCAGACACACTCTCTCTCTATAGAGGATAATGTCCTTTCTCTTCTAATGTCCCACAGGCTCTGTACCAATATATCCAGAGACAGCTGATTTAAAATGGCTAGTATAGGGCTTCCTTTCTTATACAATAAAGATGACAACATTATTCTTCAAGTAACTCACAGCAGATGGAACCGAACCGAATAGTGAGAATGAAAAACTGGATTTTTCAAAATGTGCTGTTTCTTTGTTGCCATTCCGAGCATCCTCTTCCATTCACCTACATGGTGTAAATGAGTGACAGGTGTCATGACATGACACATGACACTTCTTAGGAGCTGGACCTGGTCACTGGTGAGATGGAGTGGAGGAGGATCCCAAACTAAAACGAGAAACTGACAGCAAAAGAGATGAGAATGTTTTTTTTTTTTAAATATGACAGCAGCAGGATGATAGAGGTCCTGGTGGAATCTGGGTGGATAATTCAGCTGGGGGTTCGATCCCTTTATCCTGGGAATACCGGTTGCTGTATTTTGTGTCGCTTCTTAATGTTTCAGTATGAAACAGTACATATTGCTCCTGTTATTTCCATTTCCATCTATATTAAAAAGGACATAATCTTCAGAAAAGGTAAAGGGGTAATAATGGATTTGAATTGTCTAAAAATGTAAATTCTGGTCGGCGCTTTTTGTTTTGGATTTTGGAAATTTCAAAAACAGAATCAAAGAATTGAAATAGACCAAGTACTTTGAGTTTTCTGTTGTACCTTTCATCACAAGAAGTACACTGATTAACACATTACTGATTTATGAAATTAAACTGCAGTAAACTAGATTTTCTGTGTCAAGTGTCAACTCTGAGCTCTTGTTCTTCTCTTCACAACAATGTTCACCTCTGATCATGCTCGCTGACATTTCTTGACATATCCTTCGTAGATAATCATCACTGACAAAAGCAACTTTTTCTCAAGTTTTGTTTTTCTCTCTTAAATCTGTTTTTTCCTTTTTTTGTATCTCAACCAGTGGTAAGCCTTTTATTTATTTATTTTAACTCAATTTGTTTCGGCGTGTTGTTGAATGGATTTTCTGTGCTGACATTAAAATGTTCTGTGTTGAAAACATTGTGTAATTTCCAGCCTAACAGCCTCTAATAATCAAAGGTTATGAAACAAAAATAATGAAGGACATAGCTCGCTTAGGGTTTTTGTCCCCATTATTTAGCGAAGCCTTTTGAACAGAGAGAAGAAGAAAAACAAGGTCTCACAACATACCTGAATGTCGAGCACAGAGATCAAGGACAGGAGACGAGAGTGACAGAAAAGGAAAAAGAGCATCTTCAAGGACTCAAGATCACATACAGTCTTGCTCTTTTTTCTCCTCGGCTTCATTTTCTTTTGTTGGCTACCTCTGCCTCCTTTCATTCCTTCTTTTCATCCACCTACTCTTTCTTCTCTTGCATTTTTTGTTCTGTTAGCTCGTCCCACTCACAACATTAAGGCACGACTCATGCACACAGATGGGCAGAAAATGATGAAGACGTGATGTTTGCTGTGCAGTTTGAAGTCCTTTTGATTTATCTTGGATTCATCTTTTGCTGTATGTTAGCGAACATGGCAGAGGAGGAGGAAGGATTAAAGGATATCTTGTTAAAGTGACCCCAGACCGGAGCTTAAAAAAACAAGTCACTGTATCACTTCAGTCTGACATCAAACTGTGGCCTGTGAGACACCTGGTACAACAGAGTCAGACTTTGTTCTCTTTATAAAAAAGTATTCAAACCCACATTACAGTTTGAAACATCCTTCTGAGTAGATCTTTTTAAAGAGGACATATTCTCCCCCTTCTCCACCTTTTCAAACAGTCCCCCTGTGGTCTAAATGAAACATCTGTGCTGTGCTTTGGTCAAAATATAACATGAATCAAGCCCCAGAGGAGGTTTGTGACCCTGTATGAACCAGCTCTCTCAGAACGCTCCGTTTTGGTGTGTGTGTCTCTTTAAATGTAATGAGCCCCCCCCTCTGAGTTTTCCCGGTAGACATCACTCCTCTGTAGTGAGAATAAAAATGGCCAACCAGCGTTAAGTTGTGTTCTAGTCTGGGGGTGGAGTCCATGGGTGGAGATACCAGGGGAGGGGAGGGGATTTTTTTTTTTTACCAGAATCCCACTGTGACATCACAAGGAGAGCACATTTGAAAACGGAGCATTTTCTCTGTGTTGTAAGACTTATGCAGACCACAAACAAAGGACTGGATGGGTTTATTTCACATATTGTGGGTCAGTAGACACTCAGGTTACCCAAATTTATGTTCAAAAACACTGAAGAAGTGGATGTTTCATAATATGTCCCCTTTAAGTTAAAGTTTGTCCCCTTTTAAAGCAGAAGGGTTTTTCCAAGTTTGGTCTTGTTGCAATCCTTTCTGCCTTTCTTGTGTGTAAATGTAACTCTCCATCCTCCCCCCCCCCCCATTATGTGTTAATATATAACACACTGTGCTGTTTTAAAGTAGCAGAAACTGCTGAGTTCAGGGGGATGTCATGACTTGCAAACCGCCCCAAAAAAGGGCAGCTGCGCCTATTACTAATGCATCTCTCAAGCCGTGTTCACAAATGCACTCCTGAACATTTCTAGAGATCCGCTCACGTTTCGTTCTACTTTTTACTTTTTTTTTTTTTTTTTTACCAAAGCTGTTTAAAAGTTCATAGCATCCAAATGCACACGGATGTTTGATTGACTCATTACAACTAGGTCAGAACTCCCAACCATCTACAAGCGTACCATTTCCACATGCCAAGCCGTCGGGGAGAACAATAGTATGGACTCACTCAGCTGTAGTCCATTACCTCTGAGCTTACAAGCCTGGAACACTTAAAAGCCATACATCAGCTCTGTGACAGGGCGGCCTACTGCAAACAGATCCAGTCATGCAGTGAATTTTCCCCGCTAGCCCCCCCCCCCCCCCAACAACATTTCAACTCCTGACCCCAGCGTCCACCTGCACAGAGGCCCTTTCATCATACAGAACATCTTCTTTATGGCTCACTCACCAACACACACACACACACACACACACACACACATGCAGGATAGAAACATTCAGAGACAGAGACTTAACATAACTCACCTACACACACACACTTGAAAGCCTCATCACCTCTAACCTCATGACCCCAGTTAACTAACTAACCTCTTGTTATTTCCCCCCGTTCACTGCACCTCTTTGTGTGGGGCCGAGGCTGAAAAGAGCCAGTCATGCAGCACCGGTAGCCCCCCGGGGCGACTCCAGCTTCCAGCTTATCAACGTATCCATACATCTCTCTCTTTTTCTCTGAACGTATAAACAGAGTGACTCAATCACTCGTTCACTCGAGGATTTGAACTTGTAACCTCTTGGTTTTCATAGCCGAGGCCATTTCCTTCCATGTCTACACTTTGTGATGGTCCTTATAGGCACGCTCTTAATGCTAATGCGGAGCTTAAACAGGATGCACTGGAACAACAAGCGGCGCACTTAGCCTTTCTATACATCAACTTGATCCTTTTGTTTACCTGATGCAATGCAATGCATGATGAGAGAAGCATATTCAAAGGGGAATAAAAATATAGCAGATGAACGAAAAAACCTTTATTCTTGTTTTATTGGCAGATCTTCCTGTATAAAACCGGATACTTTAGCCGTTAGCCCTGCAGGACATGTTTAAGAAATTAAATCCACTTTTCTATTTCCAACTTTGAACTCTTAACCCTCTGTGTTTGTGTAAGACCATGTGTTGCTAATGCACAGCGTCCCTCGGCCCTGTGACTGAAACCGGGTCCGCAAACTAGTCAAATAAAAGTTAATGACGCACGTTAAGCTAGCTCTTTTCCATATGAACTGAACGTGAACTTGATACTCTATCGCATTATGCTGGCTATCTACTTTTCTGACCAGCTAATACGAGGTTTGTAAATACATAATTAACCGCAGACTGACTCTGTGTTAAATTGAGTTTTAATTGTGTTTTACAATAGCTTGAAATGGAAATGAATGTTCAGATTGAATCACGTAAGTTTGTACCCGCAACCTCCAGCCATGTTTCCACTAAATTACTTATAATGCTCAGTGATGTGCTGCCATCCTTACCTTAGCTTTTTTTTCCCCAGCTGAAGCCCTGACCCTTCAATTCATCTAATTTGAATTGTGGTCTCTCTTTCTTTATAAAACCAGGATGTAGATTATTTAAAGGAGCAATATGTAAGTCTTAGCGTTAAAATTGGGTACTGCAGTCCAGATTCAAAGCTTTTTCCTTCTCCACTCTATCGCGGTACAAAGGGGAGGACATGTCAAAGAGGCATTCCTGCTCTCTCCACAACTCCACCATCTACTCCTCATTTTCGATTTTCTGCATGATGGGAAATAATCCTAAAAGGAATCTCGCTGTAGTCTTGCAGTGAGCGACCCTGTAGGATCCCCAGTCTTTGCAAAATCTTAGCCTGAGACTAAAATCTCTGTGAGTTACTGACACACTGTCTTCAGATGTCAGACGTTTCAGAGTTTTTTTTAAAGTCTTCTCACGTATGGAAGGCATACGATTGTACAAAGGAATGGGAGATCCTGCAGGGTCACTAACTGCAAGACTATACAGATCCTTTTGGGATTATTTCCCATCATGCATTAGTTGTCTACATAAATACCACCACACCATATGTTGTGGCATAACTTTTTTCAACATCTCATGAGTTTAGTCCGATGTTTTTAAGATGCTTAGTCCCTTAAACATAAAACACTTCACCGTCCAATAAACACATGTATCATTTTTAAAATCTTATTTGGCTAATTCTATTCACAGCTTTGACTGTTTTGGTATCTACATTAAAACCGAGTGAAACCTTTTGCCTGTAAATATCATCTTTTGATCTGTTCACATCCTAAGGAGAATCACAGAGAGTAACGTCCTCATGAAAGGCTTTTTCTTTTTTGAGCACAACTGGAGAGTCTGAAAACACCAACCCACAGGGCTTCAACTCTTCTTTTTGAATGATTCCACCCTCACACATGACACCACTCTGCTGCCCCGAGTGCTTAGCAAAGAAAAAAAGAAAGGGAAAGAAAAAAAAAAAATCAAGACGTCTCTCCGAGGTAGAAGGACTGTACTGGCAGGAGTTTCTCATTATTCCCATTGCCCCTTCAAAAACATTTTGTAGTCCCTCTGCCTGCTTCCATTTGAGCTTGTGAAGTCTCTTAAAGCTTTGAACCGTGCCTTTCAGGCTCACCACTGTTTGTGCACTCACCAGCATGAATGAGCTGCGTTTGGACCACTTGTCGAAAATGTTAGTGATCAAATACCAGTCAACAAACCCATGACACAACAAAGCAAGTAATACGCTCCTTTAGCCTGAATATATCCGCATCATGAGTCTATTTATTCCACTGAGGGACCTTTGAATTAGTGTTAAATGTGAGTGTGACTGAACAAGTAGGACACTTCCACTTACTCTACACATTCACGCTGCTGAACATGGACTCCATGTTTATGCTAACGCGTACTGTTTATAGTACCAGGAACGAAAAAGAGGCCATGTTGAGGGTAATATTACCCTCAACAAACCATCGTTAGATTGAACTATGTGTTATAAAATGAATCTTTGATGTCCATGCAAAACGTGCTTGCTATGAATAGCAAACATGCAGGCAAACATGGCTCATGTGTTAAATCATGCATGGAATTACTGTGTACACAGCGCCACTGCAACGCTGTATACAATATTGATCATGTTTCTCTTGTGGCTTTTATGCAAGAGATGAAAGATGTATATTAACGAATGTTTTGGGAAATGCACTACAGCACAAGGCCTGAAGTTTGCCTTAGCATGATGCAACCAAGTTTATTCCAACAAACAAATATGTCAATGCAGAAACATTCCCTTTCCTTTCCTTAAATCAGTTAGCTTTGTGCCTGTCATCATTACAATTCTACAGATCTAAACCCATTGACTGGCGATCCCCACAGTTTTAATATTTCCAACCCCCCCCTCCCCTGCACCTCTCACCATATACTCCAACATATAGCAACATACACATACACGAAGCGGCTGTGGCTCAGTTGGTGGAGTCGGTTGTCTCTCTGGATTCGATTCCCAACTCCTGCAGCAACATGTCCGATGTGTCCTCGGGCAAGACATTTATCCCTGAATTACTCGCATTGTTTCTCTGGCGGCCTGTGAATGTGTATGAATGGGATTATATACTTCTGATGGTCACTTTAGATAGCAGCCTCCTGAATGTGTAGGAGTAACATGCCATGTAAAAGCGCTTTGAGTAATCAGAAGACTAAAAATGCACTATTCAAGCTCAAGTCCATTTACCATTTACACTTATCACACTGTCAGTCACCCTCTTTGCTAACAAATTTCTATATTTTTTTGGAATTTATCTCAAACATTGTCTTCAAAAAGTATAGATTAGCAGTTCAGTGTGAACACCAGCTGAAAAAACTAACAAGAAACTTTAAAAGAGATACTGTTTCATGAAACTTTTGAAGTCTGGTATAGATTAATTTTCAGCCTTTAGTGTAGCTAGAAGTCCTCTCACAGAATTTGCCATGCTTTGCTTGCAGTGAGAAAGCGTGTACCCCTCATAGACTGTGTATCGAGATGGAAGTATGAACAGCCGCCTGGGAGTGAAGACAAAGTATTAAGAGCTCCCTACAATTCTACAATTCTACAATTCACTTAGCAGACGCTTTTATCCAAAGCGACGTACATCAGAGAGTAAGTACAACGCAAGCAAGGATCTAGAAAAAAAGGAACAATGTCAGTAAGAGCAAATGATCAGCTTTGAGTCTGATTGGACACACAGGTGCTGACAGGAAGTGACCAGAGGCAAAGCACAACATTGAGGGCAGTTCTTGAGAGCTCTAATCTGTATAGAAACCATCTTGTAAGTTGTCATTATCAAAAAAAAAACATTGACATTACCATCATCATCATCAATAATATGGAGACCATCATCATTAAGTAAGTAGGTATTCATGAAAGAGATGGGTCTTTAGCTTTTTCTTAAAGGTGCAGAGGCAGTATAGGTCATTAAGCCCGTCTCCTCTATGTTAACCGATGGGTCAGGGGTCAAGTACACATCAAGTACATTTTTGTTAAAGCTTGATTCTGCCATGATAGATTGTTCTCATAATGCTATTTTTATTTTAAGTGGTTATGTTTTTAGTAGTTTAGTTTAAATTCAATTAAACAGTCATTTAACTTTCCATAACTGTAAGTGTCTTCTCCAAACCCACACAAGAATCTGTTCTGCCACCCGGGGGATGTTTATCACAAAGTTACATTTGTCAGTAAGTTTTGTTTAGCAGAAAGGGACGTGGTGTCAGCTCCCTACTCGTACGTCTTGGCTCCAGAACGGCGTCCATCGCGAGAGTATTTTGGCTTCTCGTTTTAACAGAAAGAGACAGCGACCTGTTGTCCATATTAACATACAGTCAATGCTTCAACCTCAGAGGAGGGCTTCCCTGTCAAACTCACTTTCCTTTCTTCACATTCCAGTTTAACCATCCAGAAAACATTTTGAGTTCATTAGTTGGCAAGTCAAAACTTGTTGTCTGCACACTGGTGCACTTTGTGTAAGATTAAATGAGGCAGCAAGGGAAAAATATCTCTGCGCTGAAATCACTGTATCATTGTTATTTAATTACTGTAAATGATTTTAAATTATGCTGTTTAATGTGTCATAGTTAAATTTATGTTCCAGGCTTAAACTTGGCTCAAACATGTCGATACCTTCAGGTCACGTTGAGCTCTGGCTGCGACTTGTGAAATCCTCCTGACGGGTTTCATTGAGGCCCGCTTTGATTGTTTTTATCACTTGAATTAATCAGCGATTCTCTCTCTTTCCCCTGTATACAAAACTCATTCAAAGCTTTGTATGTTAGCATATTAAGGCTCAAAACTTAGGACTCTCCTGCTTTCTCTTTCTCTCGCACACATCCTGACTCTTGAGATTTTTGCGCCCCCCTGCTCAGCAACCCGCTGCTCTAGTTCCCAGCTGCACAAGCACAGCTCATCTCGGAGAGGAGCTCTTGAGGGAAGCAGACCCGGGATAAGAGTTAATTAGGACTCTGGCAGCAGAGGATCAGACACAATGAGGGACCAAACAGAGAGGAGATGGTGTCAAAGGAATAGCTTGACATTTTTGGACTTTCTTCCTCCTTTTGGCTCACGCCATGGCGCATCCAAAATTCCCCACTCATCTTGGCACTCAAGATCTGCAGGCGGTGAATTTCTGCCATTTATCATTATAACCAATAGGTAGCGCTGGCTGCCGAGCTCGCTCATTAGTTTTCAACCAAAGCCACAGATTTCAAGGAAGAATGCAACACTAATGATGTGTTTTCATGTTAGCTCGAGAAGCAGCACCCCCCCCCCCCCCCCACTGAGATGACAAATAACATCCTAACAAATCCCTAATGTTGTAAAGAATGGGAGAAAAATAATTCAAACAAGTCGGGGCTTAAAGGACAGCAGGGTGGAAGGAAAGGAAAAGGCGAGGCAGAGAGTAAGAGAGCAAAAATAAAACCTTTGATTAAGAGCTTATTTACCATCTTCAGCTGCAGTTTAGACATTACAGAAAAAAGGGGAATGGGGGGGAACCATTGCATGCTGTGTGAGTATGAGAGAAAGCATAAAGAAGGTCAGAGGCAGAAGTCCATTATCAAACCCCCTAGAGGCTCTATTTATAGTGACCTAAGGAGGGATTAGTGTAAGGAAGCAACTGAGGTAGTAAAAAAAAACTGCATGGTTTGAGATGAAGAGGCAAAGGATGGAGGGGAGAGGGAAGCCAAGAGAAGGAAGGAGGCGATATGTGTGAAAAGATGCCAGTGAGGTGAAGCGTTGGGAGGAAGTGAAGACAAGAAGGCGAGAAAAAAGGGGATAGAAGAAGAGGGGAGGAAGCGTGCCAGAGAGAGAGGGAGAGAGAGAGAGAGAGTGGAAGAGGTGACGCCTGAGAAAGAGGAGAAGAAGAGTGTGGTGAGGAAGAGGAGAGAAACAGTCGTGAGGTTGGAAGGAAGAAAGGAAGGAAGGAATGAGGGTGTTAAGGGGGTATAGGAAGGCAAGAGAGAGAGAGAGAGAAAGAGAGAGAGAGACTCCAGATGGAGGAAAGCTTGAGCAGTGAAATGTCTGATCCAATTTTATCTGCAGCTCTGAATAAAATAGCCAAAAGATGTGGAAATCTTCAAATGAAATAAGCCTATAAGCTGTTCTTTATCATTTGAGCGGAGGCCATCTTTATTATTTCATTGTGTGCATGTGCATGTGCGTGTATGTGTGTGTGTGGTTATGTATGACGTGTGGATGTGTGTGTGTGTGTGTGTGTGTGTGTGTGCATTGTACCAGTATTTCCTCTCCAAATACTTAATCTACAGAACTGGGCGCTGAATGGTGTTTTAATTCCTCTCTGAACGAAACAGGAAGAGCAATTGGACACACAAGGAGATAGATGATGGAGGGATGTCCAAAAAAAAAAACATGACCAGCAATTACATTAATTTTTAAAAAGCCTAATGGGAGAGGAGACTCTGTTTAAAGTGGCTGCATGGTTACAGGGGTCGATGTGAGATGTGGCCTGTGGGGGAGGATGGATAAATAAAATCTGTGTCATCCCCTCGAAGCAGGAAGGAAGTGAAAGTAGGCTGCAAGAAAGGAGAAAATAGAGAAGAAGGGAAAGAGAGGTAGACGTGAGAATATAAAGGTTCCCTAGAGTGAATCAGGGAAGACATCACAGGGCCGAGATGAAAAGGAATGGGGAGACATTTCGGACAGATAGAAAAAAAAAAAGTAATCATAAAGACAGATAGACCTGAACTGAGAGGTACCGACAGGTGGGGAAAATATGCAGGCACATCGAACACAGAGCAACCAGCCATCCACACTATCAGCCGACAACCACCCAGTAAAACATTATCCTATCTCCCTGAAAATAGAAGTCCCTTCCCTGGCCAATGTTTTGATATTCTAATGCAGTGCCCTGCGCCGGCTGCTCGTATTAATAGCGATGCTGAGCTGTGATAGTAGAACATGAATGAAAGCGAAGCCGTGCCGTTCCCTCAGGCCCGGGATAAGGGAGGCAGAATCCATCTGGAAGATAACATTACACAGCAACTCGCACAAGTTTGTACCCCCACAAGCTTACATAAGACTATGCATATGAAATGAGATATTCCATCTGCGTGTGGATACGTGCGTTCACTTATGTGTGTGTAATACAAAGTGAGACTTGTGCATTACGAGCTGATAACGGTTCGTCATGATGGTTGAAATGACTGTAATTATTTTCTCCGACTGTCCATGGGGTTGCCGGGGTTTTTTTTTTTCTTCTCCTTCTTATCTGCTTTTCTGCTGCCCGAATGCATTTCTTTCTCATTATGCTGCTAATGCAATACTTCTGCATTATTCTGTCTCAGACAGATTCTCTGATTAGACGGCGAGGCGAATTACACTTGTGATGATTTGTAAACAGCAATCCTTCATGTTTGGCAAAGGGTTTTTTCTTTCTGTTTTTTTTCTTTAAGTCTATTTTGCCTCCTTCTTACCCAGTGTGACTGAAGAAAATGGAGCCAGATCTGACTCAACAATGAACGCTAACAGAAGAATAGGAGGATGTCAACTGTCAGAAAAAATCACACGCAAAAAGATCAACAAATGGATTTCTGATTCAAACTAGGGCTGTCAAATGAGTAATAATTTAAAAATTGCCAATAATCACTGAATTTCAGCAGGTAATTTCACATTTTATCACATTTTTATTGGTAGAAATTCAATTATTTTGCATTTCAAAAAAATGTTGTTATGCTTTTATTTTGAATTTTATACCGTATTTACCTACGTGTACTTTACTTCCTGTTTGCATACAAACCTGCTTTTATTTTGGAAGATATTTATAAACTTCCTGTAGATTGAAGGACGACAAAGCCCGTTGAAAGCATGCGTCAAGCTGATAATAAAGGATTATCTTATCTTATCTTATCTCATCTCTGAATCAACAAGTCAAAATGGAAATTCCATGGTAACCTGTGATTTACATGTTGTTTTCTGAAACTCGTGTGATCTTTTAGCTCTCCTGTGATTTTGTCAACTCAAGAATCCAGCTGCTCGGTGCTGATCTCCGCTGTGCCGCTCTTCAGAAACAGATCAGTCGGGTAGGGAGCGTGCTGTCGGATGGAGCAAAACAACAGCGGAGGGGGAACGCGGTGCTCACAGAGGGTTTTAGAGACTGATCTGGTAACATAGAAAAAGTGAGGATTTTGAGGGTTGGGAGAGGAGAGAGCTAAATGTCCCACCATCACTGATTCTTAGTGACCCAGTTCAGAGGGAGGAGGTGGAATTAAATACCTCACAGCGCAGCAGACTGCTCAAACAGATTGGCTCTCATCTGGCCTCAGCTTGATCGCCACAGCTGATAGTGTGACATTTAGGTTTCCACCCACACACTAGGTCGTATAAAAGACACAAATAAGGGAAAAACTGTAACCAAAGCCTTATTGCCTGGTGCTCAAGCTTGAAAGAGAGGGAAATCGGATATTAACCCCTTCTGTGGAGCGTCATGTGTTCTCTCCAGCGAGGTGTATCAGTACACCTAAGCTGACTTAGCAGCACAGAAACCGGAGATAAGAGCGGGCTTAAGAGCCATTTCAGGACAAACGAGGCGTACCTAGTCCCCATGTGGAGTGATCTGCCGGAGAACTCCCCCCTCGTTTCTATCTCTCTTCATCCTTCTTTCCCAGCAAAAGGAAGCTGCTTTTGCTTGGATTTTGTTTAAAACATGCCGGAGGGGAGAAATTAAGACTAAGAAAAATGGAAGAGTGGAAAAGGATCGACACTGATGGAGGAGGGGAATGAAAGTGTACACACAAGTGTGCTGTGTGTTTGTATGTGTGTGAAATGTTTGGCCATGAAAAGCAGAATTTGAGTGCTCTCACACTGCCTACCTGCAAACACCCACTCATCAGCTGCTCCTGTGCTGCATGTGTCCTGCCTATATATATATATATATCACACATGTGTGATTTATGTCCTACTGTGAAGAAAATGTCTCATTCTGACTTTCAGCCAGGCAACGACTGAGAGGAGTATTTGTGCTGCAAGTCAACAACAGAACATACATGTTTTAAAATCTGTGACCTCATTATACAAAACTTATCAGTGAGATTCTTAGCCTTAAAGTAGCTATATTCAGCTTGAGCAATTTTCTTTTGACATTTCTTAATTTTTAAATTGTGTGTTGCTAGAAGTCCTAACCTCTGGTGTTTCTGACAAAAGAAAAAAAGTAGTTAAGTTATGGAAGTTTGTAGCAAAGAGTGCTGAAAAAACGTTGAGGATAAGTGAGGGGCTCAGAGTCAGTCGGCCTCCTCCCTTGGGGGCCATTAATGTCTGCAAAGATTTCATGGTAATCCATCCAGTTGCTGTTCAGATTTCTCAGTTTGGACCAATGCTGATAGCTTGTCTAAAAATGTCAATACAGCTTACTGAATTGATACAGGCTGGAACAAAGTCAGGAATTGTAGGTTAGCATCGTAAAAGATTGACTGCTAAATGGACACAACATGACGTGTATAGAACAGAAACTGCTGCCTTTATGTAGACGTGTACAAATAGACTGAGTGTGTCTGTTATAGAGACTCATTCTGACCTCTGTGGCCTCCACAAGGTGCTATAGAGCATCTGACACTCACCTGTTTTGTATTCACACATGCATATGTACAAACACAATGTTGGACTGAGGGCAAATAGGATGCACTACACAGATCTGCATATACTGTACATGCACATACAAATGAATAAACATGTAACATTGCATGGGCTTACAGTGTGCCTTTTTAAAAATGCATGCACAGTGACAGACCTAATTACACACACACACACTATAACGTGCACTCTGTGCTCTGACCTGATAACTAGAGGCGATGCACCTTTCAGAATGATAATTTAGGTATGAATAAAATATGCATGTCACTGACACCACTTCTGTGTTGTGTGTGGGTCTGAGGGTTTTGTATTCATGAACTATAAGAGGCCAGAGCTGAATGATAGAATGTGTGTGTGTAGGAGTGTGTGGCTCTAATGTAATTATCCGGACTGTGAATTGACTGGGCCGTTACTCCACAATGTCAAAGTTGCAAACAGTGATGCCTCTCTAACACATGCAAAATGGAGACTAACAAACAGTTATCCTGGTGTTATTTGCAGATTCTTGTTATGCTGTAGATACAAAAGCAGCACGAGAATAAAGATATTCAAACCTAATGCATACTGCTTTACCCCATTGGGATTGTGCCCTGATCACACATGGACCCTAGTTTGACTTGGGTTGTCGGCCCCTTTGTGCATGCAATCTCAGCTCTTTCCTCCCCTTATTTTCTTTTTATCTTCACCTTTCTATTTGTTGATAAAACGTTCCCCAAAAATAATCTCAACTAAAAAGTTTTGCCACTTTCCTAATATGTAAAAGAAGAAGTGGTAATATAAAACTTTCCAACTGTTTTAAGTAAACTTCACTCTTGTTTAGGAGTCTGTGCCTGAGGTGTTCTTGACTGGCACCATTACAGTACACAGTACACCAAACAGCTGTGACATTATGACCACCTTTGCAATCTAATGCAATCCAATAAAACAGTACACCCATGAATTCTACCTTGACGAAGTTTCTGCATTTCAAGCTCGGTCAGAAAAGTAATGATTCTACTTTATGTTGTACTTTCAAAATAATGCCCTTTAGTTCACCACCACCCACTGTGACTTCAGTAAGGAAGATAATGATCATCTTTCTGACCATTTCAACAAAAAACTGAAAACATAGAAGCTTAATAAAAGTAGAATTTATGGTAGAACAGTTGTATTGGATTGAATTGCATCGGTGGTCATTATGTCATGGCCGATTAGTATATGTGTCCTTACCACCAGACCACCATGATGCTCCAGTTTTGTTCTTTTTTTCCCCATCTCCAGACGCTGCCTTTCTTTGCTTCTTTTCTAACCGAGACCAGCTGTGGCGTGACACCGTCCGCTCTCCGCAGGCGGGGTCGTAAATCTAGCTGCCGGCTTTGGTTGGGGGCCTTATATGTCACACACAATGAAAGTTAGAGGACGCCAACCAGCTGTCACTGTCTGCTCTCACATTGAGATACTCTAACGTTTGAGTACTTTCTGCTATTATAAGTTGCCTGGTGCAGCTCTGAAAGCCTGGTGGATATATAATTGGCTCTGACAAGGAGTGTGCTGTGCATGTTATATTACATCTTCCTGGGGTTATTTCTGTCACTGGTACCTAGTCTTTGGGAAATTGTCTCCTATATAAAATACCGCACTTTCAATACCATAAAAAAGTGGCTGGGTCCTAATATACCAGTGCAACCAATATACCAGTATAAAATGCTGAGACTTGCACAGTCATGAACGCAAGTAAAGCCGCCACCATCACCCACTGATCTTGATTTTACATACACAAAATTCAAACCCCATTCACTGTGTATTGCAACTTAGCCACTTAGCTGTTGTGTTTTTTAAACTTTATTTACAGTAGGTAGGGCAGTGGATAGAGCAATTGGGAGAGAGCATGAGGACTCATTTGTGGGAAGGTATAGCCACATGTCGGACTTGTACCTGGCCCTCCCACTTGGAGGACATGGGGCACCACCTCACCACTATGACATTGGCATCCCATGGCACCACTTTTTAGTTTCTTTTTTTTTTGTTGCAGATTTATGTTGGGGCTTCTTTGTGCCTCCATTGTAGACGTTCAGGTCAGACAACAATCCACTAGCACCCCATAACACTACAACAGCCTTTCTCCCTCATTAGGTCATTATTATGCACTTAAAAAAAAACACTGGTATACCAAAAAGTAAATAATCTAGTTTGATGGATAAAAAATCCTTAATTTAAAACAAGTAACCAGCAGAGGTGACACACACACACACACACACACACACACACACACACACACACACACACACCTTCTGTTAGACCCCCTAGAAAAAAGACTTGGTGATGGTGATCAAGATTTTGATTGTTTTCTGGATTTCAAAATCAACTTAAAGCTGAATAAGAAGCAAATTAGAAAAATCAAAAATAGATGATCATCTTGCATATTGTTTAATTATAGGGCAGATTTATACAATTAGTCATTCTAGTATCCTTTATTCAGAAGCATATACTCAATAAAATGTTAATTTAAAGATCCCCTTGGAAAGAGGTAATGAAGTGATTAAGTTCTCTCACTTTGCATGTCTGCTCGTGTCTTGAATAAAGTGGCTTTTATCAAAGTGCCGACTGAGGATTAAACCGTGATTAAGAATGAAACGGACGCAGAAGAAGTGCGCCTGGTGTCTCCTTTGGAAACGGGATGTGACACTCGGGGACGCGCTGTATAATTCCCTGACATACCGTGTGGAGTGGTTGGAGTGCTCTAACAGACCCTTGATCTCTTCTTTTTAAACACATCTCTTAGATGAAGAGATGCACAAACCTCCTCCACACACACCTGCATACCCGCACTCTTACGTGTTTAATCACGTCTTCCTGTAAACCTGCATCGCTTGTCTTTGCTTCATCGACCTCATCTGAACCGCTTCTCTGAAAATACATGTGGATATGGAAGAGAGGAAAAACTCAGAAAAGCTTGAAGGGCGGAGCAAAAGAACATTTACAGATTCAAAACATACCGTCACTGAAACTAATTGTATTTATTTGTATTTAAGCTGATAGTTCCTTTATGCCCTGAAAGAAACGACTTTGAGATAAAGTTTTTTTTTTTTTTTTTTTTTCCAGAACAGTGATTTGATTTGTTCCTGTTGTACTCGAAACACAGAAAAAAAAAACTTCATCAGAGACATTCCTTGAGGTACAGGAGCATGCAATACTGCCAACAAAAACATTTCAAAATAAAAGAACTGCTCGTACTCTCTGCTGTGGATTTGAGGTGTCTACAGGCAGAGCCGGGTAAACAAACCCCCTCACCCACCTGTACAGCTATAGTTTCAAAGCATGAATCATTAAGAAGTGCGAGTAAACACTTAAAACAGTCGAATACTGAATCCTCGATGGAGTGTGAGAGAAAGAGTTTGTAACAAGACACTTTCATAGAGAGGATGTGCGACTTTTTGATCCAGTAGAGGACGCACTTGAGCTCCAGCATGAAACCAAAACAAACTGCTGTTTGGTGACACCTGCGCTAATCTGAAGCCGCCGCTCTCCTCCTGCGACACACCTCCAACCCCTCTCCACTCACGTTCACACGAAGGAGTTATCAATGATATCAATGAAACGCACCATGATTAAGCGCCATTTAGAGCAAGGGGTGGACAAAATTGTCCTTTGCTCGAGCTGCAATAACCTGTGTCCTGCTTTGTTGTGTTAGCATGCTAATGTTAGCGCTCTTTAGTTAGCTCGTAGCTTCATGTTGCACATAAATTGACACAGAATGACCGTGATCTTAAAACACTTACATGACATCCAAATAAGGAGTGAGTATGTTCTTCTTCTTCTCTCTAGTCCTTGACTAAAACAGCTTTATACACAAGGTCGTCCCGTCCATGTAGAATCCATGATGTAAACACAGTGCTAACAACAATACAGGTGGTGGGACTCACACTTCTCACTCAATGAAGACAGTCATGACTCAGAGAGACATTTACACAGGATAGATTAATTTCTGCTGTATTTATTTGTAATGTTTGCCATCCTTCCTTTAAACTCAATTTCTTATTTTCTTACAGCAATAATGTCAAAATGTAAAAAAAAAAAAAAGAAAAGAAAAAGACTGAATTGAATCCAAAATACGTCGTGACAGGCGATGACATTTAGCTCTGATTACATTATTTGGAGCTAGAACAAATCGATGAAACGATGAAGATCCCTAAAGTTGGAACATCAGAACTTAATCACTCGGGTTTTTGAAGAAGACACTCGTGTTTATTGGAAGTTGAATCACTCGTGTCTCATTGTTCATTAAGTTTCCTGTGCCCATTTCTTCCCCACTCAGCTAATCTAGTAAAGAACACTGTAGGAGCCGCTTTTGTTACAAGAGCTGTCAATCATGACATCACACCCCCCACTCCCCTTTTTTTCTTAGTTTTTGCATCAAATAACGAATTAAAACTAAACCTCTCAGAAGAGTGAACACTTGGACATAAATCAACATGATGTGAACTAACTGTGATGACAGAAATAATGTTTTAGAAAAATGTATTCAGCTTTCATTTTAATTTGAAAGCTTGTCTCGTGGCATGGAAGAGGCGGAGCTTATGAGCTAAACTGCAGCAAGTCAGCAGAGAGAGCTTAAGTCTTTTGGCTTCACTTCTTGGGAGCTTTTGTGCTGTGCTTTCTTTTTACTGTCTCTGGTTTGTGGGTGTGTGTGTGTGTGTGTTGTGTTTGTGTGTGTGCATGGATGGAAAGATGCTCTGGTGGTTTCGCTTGCATACTTCTGTGCTTTCCCTTTGCATATTTTTTCTTTGCACGCATATTTGTGTGTGTGTGTGTGTGTGTGTGTGTGTGTGTGTGTGTGTGTGTGTGTGTGTGTGTGTTTGGAAAATGGGCGGGCATCATATATCTAATTCCAGAGCAATGATATCCCTGCTGTCCCATCACTCTCACTCACTCTCTTTTTCCACGTCTCCCTGAATGGCCCTATAAACTTCCTAAACTGTCTCTGGAGTTTCTGTTGAATGTGGTTAAAACATAAAGGAAACGTGTGTGTGTGTGTGTGTGTGTGTGTGTGTGTGTGTGTGTGTGTGTGTGTGTGTGTGTGTGTCCTTGTAGGTTTTCAAAGATTGATTGTGGGGAGGAACTCTTTTATAACATGACGACCAAGAATGGAATTTGTGTTTTCCTGATTTTGTGAAACAATGTGTGTGTGTGTGAGAAATATGTGAGCCCATGATGTTTTTTTGCATCTTTGTGTAGGTGTGTGCGTTTCGCGCTTTCACGCGGAATCACGCTTACTTTTTTTTGCTCATGGGTGTTTGATGTGTGTGTGACTGTGGGGACAGGAGGGGATGAGGGGTGAAGGGGAATAGGTTTAAAAAGTATTGGTATATCTATTTATGGTAAGCCTGTGTGTTAGTGAGAGTGTGTGTGTGTGTGTGTGTGTGTGTGTGTGTGTGTGTGACAGTGTGAGAGTGTGTGTGTTTCTCTGTTTGCGTTCATGTTTTTGCAGCTGCTGCTGATTCTAACTCGCTGATAAGAAAGTTAAGGAGCATGATCTCATGATTTCCACGGCTTCTGCACAGATACACATCAAGAGCCACTTACCAAGAACATGAGACCCACCCCCCCCCCCCTCCCAACACACACACACACACTCACACACTCACTCACTCGGATAGGCAAACAGACCCACACTCTTACCCATGAGGCCTTTTGACCCTATATGGCTACGTTTGGCTCGTGGATGCAGACCCGGCTGCATACCTCTAAAGTCGACACGACTCTAAAAAATTCTTGTTGTTTTCAAAGACATACGAGCGTCAGGCATCCAGCACTGTGGTTAAGTGACCTCAGGAGCTAGGATTTCTACAACCTATTGATTAGGAATCCCCCATGTCTTACTCTTTAACCCTTGAGACCCCATTGGTCCCCAAATCCTTCCAAGAGTATCAAAAAAGGGAAATCAAGTCCAAAGCTTGTGTGTCAGTATACGATAAGACGACAGATTCAACATATTCAGTCTGTAGATTAAGACGTGTTTTGGTCTCAGTACTTCTAGTATCATCCACTAGCATAGTGGGCTTCCTACAAGAACATCTTCTGTGACTAAACTCTTGCGAGCTGTTGACACACACACAGGATTTCAGTCATTAGTTGTAGTCGGAAGGCGTCATTTGTTTCAATGTTGAGAGAAAATCAAATTCAAGAACAACCTGTGATTGATATTTTCTGTGTGTCTTTGAAATAGTGTTTCTTTGTTTTTGTTTTGGAGTCGATAGTGACTAGAAGCATCTTTCCAAAAGTCCACTGGAGTCTACAGTGTCTCCCACAGAATGACAAGATACTTACTCTTATTTAAGGGTTTGTATTTACATCAAATTAACAAAATTAATTTAGTTTTTGCAACAAACTACTTTAATGTGCTAAATTTATCTATGCCGGCGCACAGACACAAAACACCAGGAGTTTTTTAAAAGTTACAGAAATAGCAGCAAGCAGCAGCTGTGTATAAACAATATTAAAACAAAGCCATGAGAAGCTTCAGTTTTGATTGGAGCAACCAGTGCATTTACAAGAGGGGTGTACAGACAATTGACCTTCTCTCTCTCTCTCTCTCTCTTTCTGTGTGATACGGCTCTCTTGGTTTAGCATCGTACAGCAGACTCTGTGCATATGTAAAAATAGCTTATATTTAACTTTCCAAAAAGTCTGCTCAGTGAATGCACAAACATGCACATCTCTGCAGATCGTAACGGTATCACCATGGGATTTAATAAAACACTGTGTGAGATTATCACTGAATCCCGTTCCATCATATCTTCCCTCTCTTAATCTACCTCTTCTTTCTTCCTCGCTGTCATTAATCCATCAATCTTTTTTTTCCCCATATGATGGATTACTTCCTTCTGCATGTGACACTAGAACATGATTGGTCACTTCCGATGACATCTTCCTCAGTAGATTTACGGACATTTATTGGTCGGGGTTTGTAGGTACTTTAAAGTGTGTAGGCCTACAGGCAGAAGCAGAGGGAAATAAATATGTTTTTTTCTTTTGCCACGGGTCCATATTTACTACACCCCCGTAAATCGAACCTGGACATTGTTCTGCTACAGCCATCCATTATTGATGACAGCATTCAGGCAAGACGTTTATGAGCTGAGCTGTTAGGATCAGTAATTCACTCTGTCAGGGGATCAGAAGAGAGAAGAGGAAGAGGGAAATGGATGGGAAGAAAAATGTATGAAGTGGGGGAGCAGAGAGAGAGCCATAGAAGCAAAGATGGTGAAAAAATAATGGGCATTTTTTGAAACAAAGCCTTTATTCACAGGAAATATTCCCTCCTTCTCTCCATTCCATCCAGCCTTTTCTCCAGCTATCATGTTTCCCGTGCCAATCAATATTTTATAGCTGTCGCTCCGGAGCAATGAACTCCCCCTCCCAGCTCTCTGAATGACAGATGAGGGTGAGAAAGGGTGTCGGGGCAAAGTGGAAAGGCGGGAGGGGTAAGAGGGTGTAAAAGCAGAGTGGTGGAGAAACACGAAGTCAGAGGAAAAATATTAATAGTGAACGAGGAGGAAGTGGAGCGAGTTAGAGAGAGAGAGAGAGAGAGAGAGACGGTGGGAGAAAGGGAAGAATGTGACGCACTAAAGAGTGGGAGAAAATTTTCCCACAGATAATGAAATTATGCAGTGAAAATGTCTACCAATTTTCATACTCCCAGAGAACTAATTACAGAACCAAGAGAGAAAATGTCAGCATCGTGACATCAAAGCGAGGACGCTGCCTACTCATTTTCCCCCCCTATTTGTGCCTTGTTGTTTTACCTAAGCTGCTTTTAGCTTCCAGCCCCACAGTGCACTGCAATTCCTCAAGATAAGGACCGCAACTGCACACACAGTAAAGGGAAATAACATTGTGTGTGTGTGCGTGCGTGCCGAGCGTGCAAATGCACAAATTGTGTCGCTTTGTGTCAGTCTTATTGCAGTGTATACCCACTCATTTTTCAGTAACCAGACTTCTAAATCCCCTCTGATGCTCATCAGTCAGTAGTATACTCATCCAACGATGTCTTCAATTGGCCGGTACTCCTTGTTGCTTTTGTTGGTTGGTTGGGTTAAGACATTTGGATAAGCCAATCAGAAGTAGAGTAGGGCGGGTTATACTCCGTCTTTTGGGATTTTTTAGAGATGCAAACTAAACTGGCTGCACCATTTTCTAACAGCTGATCTCCCTCATTATGTCAAAGTAGATTTGAATAATTCAAATTCAAACCCGAGCAGCCTGCTTGGAGGACTACAGCCTCCGTACATGGGGCGTGTGTAGTAACCACTACACTACCAGCGCCCCATAAAGGCCAGTTTCTAGTTGAATTAAATATGTAATATGAGTCTTACATGTCACTGTTTCTGACACAGGCTGCTTATTCTTTGCTCGACGTGCTGCCTAAAAATATACCCACTTCTCCCGACACAAACACACCACTTCTATGTGTATATAATGATCATTATGATGTATTTGATGCAGTGTTTGTGTATAACTACAGCAACAAGGAAGGTCAAAAGTCTGATCTTCGTCAAAAAAGCTCTGTTTGTTACAATTTTCCCATGAGTCATAGCTGCCCAGGTGAGACAATCTCACAGTGAATCACCCACAGAAAGTTCCAGACAGTAATGAAACAAGATGATGATGGAGTGGGGGAAAATGCAAGAGAGAGGAGAGTGTGGATTTGTGTGTGTGTGTGCATGGACTCTTAACATAAGTGCATTGTGTTTGTGTGCACGTGTGTGTAGTCCAGAGAAAGAGAGAAAAAAGGCCTCTTCCTCTCCCCTCCCACCTGCACTTGTAATCCTCTGTGTTTTGGTGACCTTGGCAACCTGGTGACAAAACACTCTTTGGGTCCCTTTGATTGAGGCCAGGGGTGGGTGTGAGGTTTGGACACACACAGAGAGAGAGAGAGAGAGAGAGAGAGAGAGAGAGAGAGAGAGAGCTGGATGGTAGAGGAGGATAAAGTTCCTATAGTGCCCTCAAAGTTGGCTGCAGTAGAACTTCTTTCAGTTATTTGACTGAAAGAAGTGTGTTGGACAGTCAGTACTTTCCCTGCTCTGTTTCTTCACTTCTAAAAGTCTCAAACTGAGATAACATTTTAGGACTTTTGAATAAAACAACTTTGGTTCTAACTACGGCTTATTATATTTACTCTTTATAGTAAAGTCAGTCATACTCACCAGAAATCTGTGCTGCATGCTGGCCTATTGAAGGCCCATCCTGTCTAATACTAATACCCATACTGCTAACTGAGAGCTAGCTATCTTAGCTATCTTAGCTTTTTTAGATTTGTTACATCATCTACTTTATTCAACCATCCTCTTTCGATGAATGAAGTACTCACTACACAAAAGAATAATGGTTTGTAGAGATTCATAAGGCAATAATTAATGCATACGTCGTTGGAAAACTCTGGGTTAATTTATTGTTACATTTGTGACCTGGCTAGATAGCTTGCTAACAATTAGCAGGTAGTTATTTCTCCTTTCTTTGCATCCTGGGGTCCACTGACGCCAGTATTGTCTATCTACCTCCTATTTACCTCACATCTACCGCCCCTTTTGGTTTATCTACCTCCAATACACCTCCTATCCACCTCCCAGCTACTTCCCATCAACCAACTATTGTCCCTCTAAGAACCTGTTCAGTTAGGCGTTTTTAGCGCTCAGTAACCTTAGAACAAAAACATCCTCAATGTCAGCTGGTTTTTTTTGTCACACTGCTCTCAGTTAAAAATAGTCCCGTGGTCATCAATGTCACTTCTCCCTCACCGACCAATCAAAGTCAAAAAGGGACCGGACTTGTTGACGACTTTGTCAACAAAAATGGCGGAGGATATTCTCGTCTGACTCTTCTTTTGAGCGCTACAATTTTCAGGTCGAGAGTTGCTGCTCATGCCGTCACGTTTTCTTTACATTGTAACTTGTACAACTCTTGTAACCAAGCAACAGTAAGTGGCAGTGAGAAGCGCTACAAAATGTAGGAACTGGGCACCGCCAGCGCAAAACAAAAAGCCGTAAGTGGACACGGGCCCTCGTTGAATAAAATGGTACACAGTCCTGAGAACAGAAATCATCAGGGTACTAAAGAGCCCGGGAGAGAGATCATAAGTAGAGACTCAATGTGCTGTTTTGATGGACTGGCTTCATCTCAGCTGGCTCGCATCAAGCTGCCTTATTATTTCACAAACGTTGTGTTTAGTGGCATTTATAGTACGACACCTCTTTTCTGTGGTTTTCATGTTTGTTCAGATAAACGCTGTGTTTACAGTAAATGGTCCTGGCGGTGTATCGCAGCATTTTCTGATTGGACACTCAAACGCACACGAGACAACTATGTGTTGTTTTTCTGATAAACATGTCAGAATTTTGTGTAACACAATGGACTAAGGAGCGTCTAAATGAAATGCATGACTGCACAACTTGATGCTGAGATGCTGATGCTGATGCAGATCTGTGTTTTTTTCCCCTCCTCTATGAGTCTGCCCTCTTAGTTAGTCAACTGTAACATCCTTGTCTCTGCATGTCTGCAGGGATCTTTGTGTTGATTTTCAGAAGCAAAGATTTTAGATCGTATTGCTCGTCTTTGATTTTAAAAACCAACCGTGGTAGCAATACGGCTTTCATAAATAAATGGTCTCAACAATCAACAGCTGATTAGAGGTGCGTTTTTATGGCTCAGTGGAGGAAAATTGTACTCTGCTGAGGTCACCGGCTGGAGACACGGCAGTTATTAGTGATCAAATGAGAACGACATTGTCTCACACTCACTGAGATCAGAGGACACTGCTGCTCGCTGATGTGAAACACAAAACGATAATGAACAATTGAAAAAGTGCTGCATTTCCTCCCTGATCCAAACGCCTGTCTATTAGTCCTCTGAGGGAGTCGATAACGCAGAGTCTGGTAAAGCTGATAATCTGAACTGAGAAGCAGCAACCGCCATTATTCTAACATCTTTTTTTCTTTTGTCCTCCTCCCGCAGTGAGAGACGATGACGACTTTCTGAGTCTCAGCGAACTCCCAGAAACCTTCCCCTCGGACCCTCCGGAGCCCTTACCTCACTTCCTGTTTGAACCCGAGGAGGGCTACATCGTCAAGAACAAACCTGTCAACCTGTACTGCAAGGCGACACCTGCCACGCAGATCTACTTTAAGTGCAACAGCGAGTGGGTCCATCAGAAAGACCACACTGTGGAGGAGAGGGTGGATGAAACCTCAGGTGAGTGAAGTCACATACTGTACACACAAACATTTCACCCGAGAGTGGAGGGGGGGGATCTGAAACACACTGTCAAGAACATAAAAATGACATTAAATGAAAACTGCCATGCTAAAGTTATTCAGGGGTTTTGTCAGTCAACAGGCTGTCAAACGTTTTTCCATGACAGGGCGTTTTTGACAGAAAATACCTGAAGCAAAAATAATCTGTGACATGTCAGTTGAAACACAAGAAACACTGTGTTTTAAAAAACGCATTAAGGGCGCACTAACTCTAAGCAATCCGTACCATGCTTTGGCACAATGCATGTGTTGTATTACAACGTTATGTACATGAGGTAACCATGCTTAGGCCCGGTTTGTCCTGGAGCAGTGTGAGTGCAGGTCAGCGGGGGCAAGGGGAGGGGGGGACAATCGTCCTTAAAGGCTTTATATACGATTTTTTGATCAAGCAGATGTCGCCCTTGAGCACCAGCATGAAACGAAAACAACTCGCGCTGCATTGTTGTGTTAGCATGCTAATGCTAGCGATCTTTATTATGCTCGTATCTTCACACTGCATGTAAATTTACCTGAAATGAGCGTGATCTAGAAACACAGTTAAGCAGTGAGTACAGTATGTTATTCTTCTTTTCTCTAGTCCCTCAATTAAACAACTTTTATACGCGAGGGGAGGAGTCAGCCGGCCGTCCGGGCGATGTAAACAAAGTGAAGATAGGACTCTGAAAACTCTGAAAACATCACAGACAGTGGGACTCGGGTGTTACACCCATTGTAGACAGTCATGACTCAGAGTTATTTTCAGAGGATATACTTGATTTATATTACATTTAAGTGTGAAAAATCACATAAAGCCTTTAAGCACGGTACGGGACGACTTTGCCAGTGTGAGTGCGCCCTAACACACTGACTTTTAAATTAAAAAGAGCAGGCAGGTGTAAGGCTACTTTCACATATCTGAGGTGCAAAGTTGTAAAGCATAATCAAGCCTTTTATTCTCCTTAAGAGTTGACCTCTTTGCCTGACAACTTTTTACGAGCCTGACACTGATGATATTTCACTGCGTGCGATATAAAATTCTCACGATCCAGAAATAGTGGCTAACATTTCCCCCAGCTTGCCTCTCTGGTCCACTGTAGGCAAACGGGTCAAAGCGATTATTCAGATGTTTAGTTATCTGTGCGGAGAGATAAGTCACATGTCAGATGTGTGTATGCAGCTGTCCTGCGACCAATACTTTACTGCCATGTTCACAGGACAGTTTTAATAGGATCCGCAGTGATGCGCTGGACTGCAGCCAGGGCCCCACACTTGTCACTTGACAGCACATGCTATTACTCTGCAGTGCGAGGGTAATGATGAATCATGCTGTTGTTCTGGCAGGGAGACAAAGACGTACACAACCTGCTTTCTTAGACTTGAGGCTGACATGAGCTCAGCTTATGGGTCTCCACCTGCTTGTTAATGAGCCTCAGTCCCCCGGGCAAGCAGCTAAAAGCAGGCTGGAAACAGTTTGAAAACTCCTGATATATGCTACCTGCTGGATGAAATACACACTGGGGTCAACAGTAGCACAAATCAGCATGTCGGCAGTGGATTTTGTTTTTTTATTTTCTTGAGGCAGGTGAGCAAAATACTCCAGCTGACACAACGTATCGCCCTCCCAGAAGTTTGCCCGTGTCCAACAAAGACCCTCGAGCAAAACACAGCCGTACCTGCTTCATGTGTTACTTCTTCAACGTCAGAGTTGGTCGGCTGCTACGGTGCGACAACAAAAGACAGAAACATAAGAAGCATAAGAAGCTGAGCAGTATACGTGGAAGTTTCCCATGACTTACCTGTCACATGGATAACAATAGGCCTGCAGAGATGCACACAGAGAGCACAAAGAACAGCTTCAATAGAAGAGAATATAAATAGATGTGTAGTTTCTGTGTGAGGTGCATGTCGTATTTCC
This sequence comes from Labrus bergylta, assembly GCF_963930695.1. Classification (NCBI taxonomy): domain Eukaryota; kingdom Metazoa; phylum Chordata; class Actinopteri; order Labriformes; family Labridae; genus Labrus; species Labrus bergylta. The sequence continues at coordinate 29,902,186 of NC_089196.1, read as the reverse complement.
TTTTCTTCTAACCCTTGCCTTCTGTCTTCAAATATGTTTTACTTGTTTTTGATTTCTTAAACACTTCTCTGTTGCAGAGTTTTCTTCCTTTTCATCCCTCCCTTGGTTTTTCCCGTCCTTCACTTTCATCCCTCATTCTTTTGTCGTTTTCCTTTTCATCTTCTTTCTCTCCTTTTCCCTCCTCACTTGTGTTTAATCTTCCTCTGTGTCGCTCTCAGAGGCGTTCTTCAGGATTTCTGGGCCCGATGAAAATACATCACTTTGGGCCCCTCCGCCAGCAACCTCAGTTTACCCTGAGATATTAATAAAACCACAGCTCCATTGCACAATTGACCCATTAACTGGTTTAAATTAAGGTCGACAAAATGTTCCTCCTTCAATACTTTTCAATACGACACATTTTAAAAGAATAAAATCTCTGTTATTTTAACGACCACTAGTATTGAAAAGTACTAAAAGTAGTAAGAATATTACGTCTATTTTTAAAAACAGGAGTGTAGGAGAGAAGTGAGTGCAGCAAAAATGGCAGACAAACTCTTGAACACACATTAAATAACACAAAATCATTGGCAACGTTGAGATTTTTGCGTTGGATTGCACATACGGATGTTCATGCAGTCTAACGCACAAACCAAGCATTGCCATGTCTGACACAGAAATCCCAACATTTAAGACAATGAGACAGAGTTTGCCTGCAATTTTTGTTAAATTAAAACAAGACATCATCCAATAATGGGTGTCAATCACTTTTGTTTCTGTTGCCATGGTATCAAACAGGTATTGATATAGTTTGATTTTTATTAAAATCATATTGAAGTTCAATATTCTGGTATCATGACTACTTTAAATAACTATAACTTTATGTTGCTACCTTAAATACAGTTTAAATTCAACAATAACAGGAAATTCAACTTTGTAAAATGTGCATCCTTTTAGCATTTGAATCATTTTGAACCATCTAAAAGTCTTTTTTTACTTCAATTGCTTTTTTGCTTTTTTTAAGAGTTAAGGATCATGTTCATTTATTCTTCCAGTTTTACCTTTAAAATGACAATTATGACTTCGAGAGAATCCAACTGTAGATTTATTTCAGGACCAACAGGGTCCCCTTCCTCCTTTAGGGCCCTGGGTCCCCCTTTCCCCCCCTCTACTACCCCCATGGTCACTCTCCCATTGTCCCCTTTTTTTTCCTTAAATTGTTTCTTATCCTTGACCTTTATCTCTCTAAAATGTTCTCAGGGTTTTTGACCATTTATCAGGAACTGGACATGTTATTTATATATCATGACTCAGCATTTCTCTCCAGCATGAATTCCAAATGAACAATGTTAATGTGGAGTAATAGCTTGTTTCTTATGAATTAAACCATGTAATTGTACTTGGACATAATCTGTGGTACCCCCGGATTAACCAACAGATGTCTGTGTTTCTACATCTCTCCATTAGTGCATGTCCATAGGATCCTGTTTGTGCATGGGCATGAATTTTGGCCTTTGTGTTTATAGCTTGTTCAATAAGAGGGTGGAAAATTTGAATATCCTCTCAGGGATTTATAAAGTTTAACTTCTTCTTCTTTTTCAATAGGCACGCATTGTCTTCCTTTTTTGTCCTCCCATCTCTGAGTGTTCATTACTGACATCATGTGCAGCTGCTCGTCATTTATTAGTCTCCCATCAGCCGTTCGTTTGCTAGCTGCTGGACTTGAGACAGAGCGTTACTGTGGGGAAATTCAATTCAATCAATGACCCATGGATGCAGACTCTCAGAGTGTATGTGATGGACACCATGAGGTCTGTCCAGGATCAGGATCAGCCAGTCAGTCATTTAACTGACATCTGCTTATTCTCGACAACATCGAATCCAAAACAAAACTCCCTCAGCGCACCACCTCCCCAACTCCCCCACCCCTCCCCTCCTACCGAGTGTAGCAGATATGCAGCCCAAAGCAGACTTGGTTCTTATTTTTTTGAAGTAGTGTACACCTAAAAATACTCTGCTTCTCTTTGGAAAATCTTTTGGTTTTGCTTCAGTTGTACTCTTGTGAAGAAACTCAGCCATTGCGCCTCCATGTACAGCATCCCTGAGTGGGCGGGGCCATCTTTCTTCCGCCCATCTTCCACGATGTGGTAGCACGGCTAACTGTTGGAGAGGGAGAGCTTCATGCAAAAAAATATATTAAACATGTTGAGCCTCTCAGTGAAACATAAATCAAACTGAGGGAGATGCCTTCCCTTCAGTGTGAACACAGAGCTGAGAACAACAAGCCCAGAGGGAGTTGGACTTCCCTCCCTTTTTCAGAAATTCATTTCTCAACGATATATAGAATATATTTAATGTCTGCTATATTAATGTTAAATTGTGCATAATATACCTTAAATGTAAACTCCTGCTAACTGTCTAATTTGCAAAACAACATTTGCTGGCAACGTTTCGGGTTGAGAACATGCACACCAAAAATTCAAAAAAACTGAGCCAATTCTAAATATCTCATAATTTTCAGTTCAGGTGACACTAAAGATCCCAAAAGATAATTTAAGATCCAAACACAAACTCAGAAACGTTGCAGTAGATCAAACGTACAAAAATGGCTAGTATCATACTTAATACTTGGTCACATATATCATACAGTAAAAGCCTCGATGACCGATATGTTTGATAGAAAGTTTTTTAGCCCCGCGTTAACTTTTCCAGAAGGAATGGCCCTCAGGCTGGGTTAGAACATGGATTTGGTTTTAAATCTTTGGATGGCTTGAATTAAGCTGGATGCCTAATTTATGTCGTACAAAGCCAACATAATGTCACTGTTATAAAAAATGGATTGACTCCTTGCTTCTTTGTACTGTTCCAGGACACTTCCTCTTGTATGCTTGCTATAATTCATACAGAAACACACATCAAAATATTATGAATTTATAAATACACTGGGGTTATTATGCAATATTAAGAGCTGTGCAGGCTTTGGAGATGCCTTTTTTTACCTGCAAGAAAATGGCTTTAAAAAATGGTTTGTTGTTTTCCTTATTATCTTGGATTTGTGTTATTTGTGCAAAGTTTTCTGCAACTGCAATAATCTGACGTTTATCTTTTATGGGCGATAAAGACGGTTATGACTATTTTGAACTCACGCAGTGCAACGAAGAAACTCAAAAAGTCTTATCATAATTAAGTGAGGTACTTTTTTTTTTATAGCTTTTTGCACAGCATTTGTGTCACCAATGAAGGAATGGCCATGATAGGAAATTATGAATGAATAATGCAGTATTGTAGTGAATCGCATAGAAAGCTGGGTCTTTTTCCTAAAGCCTGCACAGTGTGTGAGCTCGGTTTTATCTGTTTATCTGTGAGAAAAACTTGAAGTCTGTAAGCTGTTTTCTCCTCTTTGTTTCCTGCTGTTTCTCAGACACAGCTAGAAGCTATGGCCCCCTTACTGCTTTTATTATCTGCTCGCTACCTCGCCCTGTCCATCCCTCCCTTTCTTTTTTTATTCCTCCCTTCCTGATCTCCTCTCTCTTGCTCCATGCTGTTCGGTGCTCGACACGCGAGCAGAGGCAGATAGAACATGAGCGGGAGAGGGGAGGGGATGGTTGAGGGATGGCTGATGGACGAGGCCTCTGAGAGGGCTGGAAAGGCCAAATAGATATCATGGAGTCACACTGAGGAGAGAGATGATACCAATCCTGCTGTGTTGTTTTCTTTCTCGCGCTTACTCCCACTCTGTGTTTACTCCTGTGTTTATTGTACTTTGTTGCAGGAGATAAAGAAACGTCAGCGTTCGTGCAGGGGCGCGTCGTTCCCTTTGATCTTTGGGGCATCGAGATAAAAAGAACACGATCGTAACAATGTCGAGGAGTTCAAACATAGATGAAAAAAAGGTTTAAAGTTGTTTGTGTCAAACTGTTTCGTGCGAGACGCAATGTAGCGAAATACATTTACAAGATGGTTGTCATCACTTTGTTCTCTTGTTGGTGAAAACAAAACTGAGAAGATCAACGAGTTTACGGATGAAAGCAGGGGGTGAGAAACAACGTGACGGAACGACCTTAATTAAAAGACCAGGATTTACAATCTTTTTTTACACACTGAGAAAAAAGAGAAAAACAGCGCTATGCATGGAAGACATTTTGAGGCACATACGTGATGCACAAACATTTAAGCCAAAAGCAAAACAAAAAAACATAAATAGACTAATGTACAGGACAAATAACAAATATATTAATAAAGCACAATAAATAGGAAGATAATGAAAGGTCAAAATGTCAAGCTCAACTTGTATAAAAGGCCACCGCGAAGAGGTCTGTTTTATGCAGCAATTTGAAAGTTTCAGTGGATGTGGCGTTTTTGATGTTCCATAAGTTAGGAGCGGCCACCGTAAAGGCTCTTTTACCTCAGGTTTTTAGCCGACATAGTTGAACATCCAAAAGCATCTGATGAGTTGAATGCAACAGCTCGGATAAGTAGGACGGTGCCAAACCATGTAAAGTTTCTAAAACAGGTGCTAACATCTTAAACTGGATCCTGAAGGTGACAGGAGCCAGTACTGGCTTGATGTGGTCACGTGGGGTCCCTCAAGGCTCCATTTTAGGCCCCATTCTTTTTTCTTTACAGGTGCTTGCTAATATTTCTTTGCATTGTTTTGAAGATGACTTACAAGTCTACCTGCCAAAAAAAACTAATAATAACTCTATGCAAGCCTTGCTGAGCTGTCTAAAAGACGTTAAATCATGTGTGGAGTAGATTTATTTGGCAAAGCCAACACAAAGCATTATAAAAAATAACAGCAGTCGTCAATAAAAGTGTGAGAGCATTGGATATATATCATATATATATATATATATCTAAAAAAGATATGCTTTAGTGTAATTTTAAAAGTAGGGACAGGTGTGATGGACTTCAGGTCAAAGGTTAGTTTGTTCCAGAGAGAAGGACCCCCGTAACTAAAGGCCCCCTCTTAGGACTTTGATTTTATTCTGAGCAAGGGCAAAAGACCTCCACCCGATGACCTGAGGGCGCGGGTGGGGCTGTAGCCTGTGAACAAGTCAGAAATAGACTTGGGAGATGAACCATTGAGTGCTCTATGAACTAAAAATAGGACTTTGAAAGTGTCCTATGGGGGCCCGGAAGCCTAGTGGTTAATTCCTGTGCCCCATGTACAGAGGCTGTTGTCCCTGAAGCAGGCGGGCCGGGTTCAAGTCTGATCTGTGCCATTCTTTCCCAACCCTGTTTTTGACTCCCTGCCTCCTTGACTGCTCTTTCTCTACATAAAGGCATCAAAAGCCCAAAGATTTAAATGTTTTTTACAGGGAGGCAATTTCTCATAAAATTGTTGTCTGTTAATTTCTAATTGTAGGAATTGGAGTGACGATAATGTTTAGCTGTTTACTTCTTTATTCCGCTTCTTTGTTTATTGTTTGTGCACCAAAAGTGAAGCTTCTAAAAATATATTGAGGTAAATTGTTGTCTTTATAATGGCTGAAAAGTGTAGTTATATGTGAGCGTCATGGCAACACATGACTTACCCTGAATCTAGTCACATATGGGGGGGGCGGATAACCCTGGTGAAGGTCACCAGCAAGGACTGAAGACTGAGTGAGTGGGGAGGAGGGGTCAGCTGGAGGGCTGAGGGGTAACAGGGGTCAGCTTCCAATGGAAGGCTTAAGACCTTAACTACCTGCTATGTCTGTCTCAGCATCCTTGACAAACAGAGCTTACTCCACCTCCCGCTGGGTCTCCTCTCCAGCTGTTCCCTGCACCTCCACCAAAAAATCCTCCATCCTGGCCTTTTAATAATGTAGCCTTGTTAACGGTGACATTTGCTAAAAACATGGCGACCATACCTCCATCTGAATTAATGTGACTCGAGGTGAGAACCAGCATAATTTGTCTAGATTGCATATCTTATTGTGAAGGGCACTTGCTGTGTTTATTTAAACAGCGTGCGTACGACCTCAGTATATCTCCATTAGCCTTGAAATGGGCTAATGACACATTGTGTACTATGTTACTTACTTTGTCTCCATTAGCTTAAAGTGTGAATGGTTATTAGTCTGCTTGCACTGACCTGTGACTTCACATACACGCACACACACTTACATTATTGGCACACACAGTATTGGCTTGGGTGATTTGTGACCTCTTTCCCTCCTTTGCTGCCATCGCATTCGTATTGATTTCTTCTCGTCTTTTCCCTTTGTCTCTCCTCCTTTTTCTTCCCGCTTTGATTTCTCCTCTCTCTCTCTCTACCTCTCTACCTCGCTCCCTCGCTCTGGCACAACTCCTATTCTCCTCTGCTGTCTTTCCTTCAGCTTTCTCACCCTCGTCTTTCTCCCATGTCCCATCTTTTTGCCGCTCTCTTTCTCGGCCTCCGTCGACTGAGATTATTAGATTTCAATTATGAACAACTATCAGAATTTCAACAAAAGTTGCGTGCTGACAGGCTGATTTTGTGCTTTGGAGTGTTTTATTTTTTTGTTTGCGTACCTGAAAATGCTGCTCAGTGTGTATGTTCATATTTATTTGACTCTATATATGTGTGTTTGGTTGGAGCAGACCTGCTCTCGTGTCCTTAAGCGGCCTAGGTCACGGCCTCCACAGAGCAATGGAGGACATAAGTGTTCCTGCACAATGACATTCACATGTACACACACACATAGAAACACACGCTTGAAAATACACACACACACACTTAGAGAGGAGAGGTATTCAAACATGCACCAGGAGGGACAGGGATGATCAATCAGTGTCGGAGTGGGAGCTATTAGGAGAGAGTACACACACACACACACACACACACACACACACACACACACACACACACACACACACACACACAAGCACGCAGGTGTGCACTGAGAGTGTTCAATTGGTCACAGACCAGTGAGTCTGCTCCGTCGATGTCCTGCATGATTTCCCTCCATCGGTGAAGAACTCAGTCACTCTCGTCTCTCTCTCATCCTGTTGTCGTTTACCTTTCCGCTCCTTCTCTCTCCATCTTTCTCTCTCTTAGGATAGGATAGGATAGGATATTTCATTTAATGTAACACACCACTTCCTCAGATCTTCAGGCTGACCATTTTCAAATCTGAACCAGTTTTAAAAATGATGGAGACCACAGACATGAGGACAGTTTTCAACAGATTTAATCATTATAATCCTCTGAACGCACACATTAGACCAGTGATTCACAAACTTTCTGCCAATATTGGAAATATTTTCCAAGACACCCCGCTACCCCTCACCATACACATTAACATTGTCTCTAAAAAGTAGAGAAATCCACTTCATAATGTCACAACAGACTGAAAACACTAACAACCTCTTCTACTGTTTTACTCTTACATAACACAAACTCCAAAATTGCAGTGTTTTCTTACTTTATATTGGATATCAACTGCTGCATTAAATGTTACCATTTTAAACAAAAAGTGTAAAGAAGTTGTGTGTTTGACTGCAAATTAAAAAAAGAACAGGTGTTGTTGTGAAGCTAACAAGGTGAGAGTGTAGGTGAAGGTTTTGTTACCGCTGTGTGGCTGCAGCAATCACAGTAAAACTACAAAACCCTGCACTAATCCCTGCAGGGGGAGGCAGTGTGTTCACCTCCACAGGGAGGTCAGAGAGTCGGCTCACCTACTGAACACCCCCCTCAGGAGCTTTCAGTTTGCATTCAGGGAGCTGCTCACCGACCCTTCAGCAGGACACATTTTTGCACAAACAGAGACTTTAACTCGTCTCTTTATTTTGTCTTCTGCAACCACACAGATGCAGCATTTCGTTGCAAACCTGTTTGTGTTATTGCGTCTTCCATGCTGGATGGATCCATCCTGACCTATAACGTCTTTGTCTTTGACTCTCTCCCTCTGTGCCTGTGATCAAATAATAATAGCCAGTGTTGACTTCTTCTGTATCCTCTGTGTCTTCTCCCTTCAGGCCTGTCTGTTTGACCTGCCACTGATCACATTTTAACATCACATCCTCTGAGTGCTTTTTTCCCCTACCATGTTTCAACATCTCTTTGTTTTTCTAAACCATTTAGCCTCAAAGTTCCCGTCTCCGTTTTTTTAATGTCTGTCCCTGACTCGCTCGCTTTCTTCTTGCTGCCTCTCACTTTTTTTCTTTTCCATATTTTGGATCATTTGATGCACAGAAATGAAAACTTTTGCTCTCTGATCCGTGCTTTCACATGTCTGTTTTCTTCATCTGTGTGTTTTTCTGTCAAAGCCCAGCCATGGAACATTGACACCAAGGGAAATAGAAAACAATATATGGAAAAGAAACATAAAATGGACCAACAAGCTGATTTACAACGAGGGAAATAGGGAGATGACAGGAAACACATCTTTTAGCTTTTAACTGGTGACATGGTCAACATAGTATTTTGCTCATATTGTGTTGTCAGAATCCATTCAGTTTGTCCACTAAACCCAACGATGCAACAACGTTTGTCCAATGGATGACTCATCTAGTTATTTATAACAAGCCTATTAATTATTTTGACATTTTGTAGACTTGACCCAGCGTTTGCCTGCTTTTTGTTTGACTGGCAGTATATATTTTTAAATAAAAGCAAGATTTTCTGCCTTTCTTATCACTGCTTTAAAAAAGCAGTTTATCTTCAGTTTCTGCTCCAACATTGTTTCAATCTGCGTCTTTAAGCTGCTCATGACAAAGCTGATTAGTTTGAGGTCTGACAAATACAGTAGCCTGTTAAACACTCACTTATCCTTACTCTTTAAGCTATGCAGAGTCAGGTTGTGAACATTTCAGACACTTTTTGATACCACATGTCTTAAAATGATGTGATCTCTGCCATTGAAATGATGATATAATCAACAAGTAACCAACGTTTAACAGATCTTTGGTCATATTTTCAACCCAAACCTGCCAAAGGTGAGTGAGCAGCTGAGAGGTATTAAAAACTCAGGTCGGCAAATCTGTGAGTTTCTCAAGTTCTTTTGGCTTATCATAAAGACACAAAAGTCACATTTACATCTCTGACAGACAGAGAGCAGAGGAGGTGACGCGGTCTAAATTTCACAAATACATTGGCAACGTTTCAGTACCAAGACGTCGCCAATGTCTTTGTGCAATTAAGCAATGTGCAAGACTTTGCTTGCAATGTAAGAAAATGAAAAACCCTGCCTTGCCCCTGTTTCTATTTAAGAAAGCTGAGCCCCCCAAGGACCCGCATTGCAAAATCCAAAATCAACGTCAATTTGAATTGTTTATTTGGATAAAACAACCTCAGACAAAGCATCACAATCCCCCACTGAGATCTTTGCCGCCCCCCATAAGGGGGCCTGGACCCCAGATTGGAAACCGATAGAAGCCTTTTGGCCTTTTTTTCTGTTGCCATGGTATTGACATATACTGTAGGTATGGAACTTATTTGATTCTTACTAATATTGCATCAAAGTACAAATATAATAGAAATTCAGTTTTCTGAACATCTGACGTCTTTATGCAGATATAATCATCAATTCCTTTTACATTTGAGGGCAGCTTACATAATAGGTAATAGATGCAAATTGCAGAGATGTGATTGTGTCCAGCAAAAACATATTCTGTGTTTTACCGAAGTCAGAAATCATTTAAGAGTTCTTGAATGTTGAAATATTGATGAGCGTGAGTAATTCCTGTCGTACAGCTTCTCTTTTTAGATCTTGTTTTTTTTTTTGGCTAAAAGTCCAAAGGACGGAACCTACAGGTTTTCTGAACCGCCCTACTCATTAAGATTTTACATTTTTCGAAAGGCAGCTGCACACAGATACAGAAAATATAGTATGTATGTAAAGCTTTACAAACCGTCCAAAGCTGTCTTTGAGCGTCTTTACTTCCAGATCTCATTGTTCAAAGCAGAAAGCCCGGACCTGACAAAGTACATCCTGCTCCTTTTATACTTCTTCTCCCAGCTGACAAGTAAACTTTGTTATAAGCATTGACACTTAAGGACTAAGAGAAATATTCGGGGGTTGTGCGCAGCTCTGTGATTGATAGAAATGTTTGTGACAGTATCCACTTGTCCTGATACTTGTCTTCCATTTTTCATCTCCTTCCTCCCCCTCACCTCCCCCAGCTGACAGCGCTGGTTTTGTTGACGTGAGTGACTGTCATGCCACAGAGACCCAAACTTCCCCGCTTGTCTTCTTATAACAGACTGATGTGAATGCTCTGAGCTCTATATCCAAATAAAATCAGACACCGAGTGATCTGGGACTATTGAAGCCTCAGGTAATTCTGTCACTTTCTGCCCGGCAACTCAAGCTTTCTGAGTTTTGCATTGAAAAAACAAATTGGAACAACTTCCCCAGTTTCATCACTACGACTCCCAACGCGGCGCCATGCGCGTGTAACCTCTTTCTGTCTATTCCCACCTTTTCGCTGTCATCTGACATGTTTTCTGCAATGACACGACTGACAGAAACAAGGTAACTCCTTTCATGGAAGATGTAGATAGATGTTTATTTATGATGCTTACAAATCTGTGCTGCCAAAAGTTTGTTTTGTATGTCGAATTTCCACTGTTTTATTTCCTTCTCATTTGAAGACGAAGAGACCCTGGAATGAAACATTATCTTTTTTGCTTTGGTCCTGGTGCAATTAACATCCAAAATGAATGCGTTCATTATTTGTATTCGCATTAATCATGTGTAATTTTGACCCTGTGGGTGCACCGTAGTTAATCCACTGTAGTGTCTTCCTGCAGCTAGAAGGTAAATATAAAACACAACAACTCTGCGCCTTAGAACGGCTCATTTCACTTTTATAAAACTCCCAGACAGCTGAGTTGATGAGTCAAGAGTCATATCCACCATGCGGCCCTGCGTCCACCTTTTCTGAGTGCCATTATTTTCCTTTTTTTTTTAATGAGGAGAGTGAGGAGAGAGCTTCCGCTGCAGTAGGCGGCCGCCCAGAGATGTGGGGCAGTGCCCAGCATCTTTTTTTCCGAGCTCTACACCTTTTTTGAGCAAGTTGAAACTCTTTCACCTTTTCATTAAGGCTCTGTTGACGTCACCGGTGCTCTTTTCCAAATAGAAGATAGTCAGTGTTTTTGCTCCCGCAGCCTCTTTGCTCCGTGTCCAGACACAAGGAGGACAAACATCCTGTTTATGCTCAAAGTGAAGGAAAAAACAGTGTCAGACATACAGCAGCCGTTTTTAAGAGGCTTTTTTAAAGGCTTTTTTAAAGTTCCCTTTAGCTATTTTCATTTAATTTTCAATATTAAGCAAGTTGAGTTAAGTTAATTTAGTAACTTTCGATTTACCTTTCAAAATAAAAACAGGTTCCAAATAAAAAAGTTAAGTAAACTTAGATTGGGACAGTACACAAATACAAAATTGAAGCCTAACATAACCTAACTTTTTTTTTTTTTGCGATGAGAAAAGACCATTCAGAAAAAATTGAAGGAAATCAGTAAAAAAAAAAAAAAAATGTAGGTTCGAGTTTCTGAAATTGACAGTTCAGGGACTGCCTCCAAGCCAGCAGGATCTGATTGGTGTATCTTTCCTGGCCTAGCCTCACAAACAAATTGAACACATTTCATCATTACAAACATTGATTTCCCCGACTGGGAAACAAACTCAGCTCTCCTCGATGTTCTCTGTTTCACTCTACAGTATATACGTCCCATTTTTGTTTTGTTTTTCCTCTTTCTTTCTTTTTTTTTCCTCCCATATCCCTGACACCCTCTGTGCCCCCTTTTGTCTTCAAAGTAATATCTCCTTGTTTCATTACATGCAATACCTTGCAACAAATATCCCGGTTTGCCCTTCAGTCACTGACTGACATCCCTAACAATAATTTATGGTCCAGGTATCAGCATGTTGCACTCCTTCCACTTTCTCTCTTTCAAAGTACTGCTGTGACTGCAGTTATCTTTGCAAAAAGTGAGTTATCTCGCTGATTAAAGCAGGTTTCAAGGTACATGTTTGTAAGTCTCTGTGCAAACATCTGTTCTGCTGAAGGGTTGGTGAGCAGCTCCCTGAATGCCAACTGAAAGCTCCCGAGGTGGTGTTTCCAAAGCAACGTAAACAGTGGCGTCGTCGGCATATGGAGGAATACTTGAACATCCCAGTGATTAAATATCATATTTCCTGCTAATAACGTTTGACCTTCAGCACTATGAGCCATATAAAAAGTGACGCACAAGCTTGAAATGTGCTTTTTGTATTCTCTTTATCTGTTTTCAGCACAAGCTTGCTTACTCCCTACCTCCCACTGCGTCTCCAAATCCCACAGTCCCATTAATGCACCATCGCGTACGCTTTCTTTGCATTTGTTTGAGTCCATTTGCCATCACTGTCGCCTGGCTCTATGAACCATTCACTGTAATTGCCTTACTTTCCTCATTACTTTTGCAGCACTGCTCCACCACCTCCCTGTCCCTTTTTGTCCTTTTTGTCCTCACGCTGTGTTTTTTTTTTTTTTTTTGCTTATTGCCTCGCCTGCCTACCAGTCGTCTCAGCTCCGGTGTTGGCTTCTCTTGCTCGTAATAATTGCCTCTTTGCCTGTCGTAGTTTTTACCTCTCATTTTTGCCGCGTCCCTCGCTCTTTCATTTTTAAAGCCATAACAATCTCCCTCGTTTGCTACTTTTCACACACAAGTTTTTCTGCCTTTTGCTCTCTGCCCTTAAAGTGTCTAGCTATTATCTGCTGTTGTGCCAGCGGTACCTTTTACAACCTTTTTACTCTCCCTGCCTTACTTTCCCTCTTTGCCCCCCGGTGCCAACAATGCTATATAAATTGCAAACTACAGAGTTACCTCTTTCCATCTCTTCCATCTTCATGTCCCCTCAATAAGTCTTTCTTTCTAAGCCATGTCCCCCCCATCTCCCTGCTATCTTCTCAGGAAAGCTTGTGTAACCTCTCTTACTCTTTGCCCTCCTGGGTTTCTCTTCATTTCTCTTGTCGGCCATTAACGACCTTTAGTTCAACCACAGTCCTGCTCACTGGATTTCACATTTTGCCTTCCTACTGGTCCCCTTTGCCTTCACGCCAGCGTGGCTATACCGTCTCTCAATCTCTCCAGTGTGCAAGAACTTACCGCATGTCCTCATAAGTAATGGGCCCGAGTCTGATTTGCGGAGCCCCCTAAGAGATTGTTGCTTTGGTCTTTGGAACACTGCTGAACCTGAAGTAATCTGCCATGATCTTTAACTCCCCAGTCCCACATACTTTAACCCAAAACCCATTTTTATCTCCTTTCCCTTTTCCACATTTCATTGCCCTCTCTCACCTCTCATTCTGTCGCCGCCTCTCTCTCTCCCTCTCACTCTGCTTCTGTCATGTTGCTCTCCATTCACTTCCCCTCTTTCTCATTCTCCTCTCGTCTTTCCTTCTAGTTTGTCAGCTTAAACCCTTTTTTTTTTTTACGTTATCAGTGCTTCTGTGCTCCCTCCTCCAACTGATTTCTTACTGCTTTATTCCTTTCCTTTTGTCATGCATTTCCACTTTTTTTTCTATCAGTATCTCTTTTTTTTTTTCAGCATCCCTTTTTTCCCGTGCCACCTTATGTTATTTTCCTCCTCGATCTCGGCTCCCTTGCACTCCTGTCAGTTAGATGCTGCTATTTCAAACCTCACACTTATTCTGCTCATGGTGCTGCTTTCAAAACACAACCGAGAAAAGAGGGAATTGGAGGAATGGAGTGAGCTAAGTGCAAGAAGTCAAAAAGGAACAATCTCACAAAGTTTACATTCAATCTGGAGTGAATCTTCACTGTGAAATGACCTGGCTGTGCAAACAGCAGCAGATCTTGTACGATTATCCTCTGCCTCTATTAACTCTCAGATACTTTTACTGCGCAGCGCTTCGGCTTCTTAAGCTAACATAAAAGCCATACACCAGAGCAAAAGCTTAAACACACATTTGATTAGGCTTTTTCTGGAGAATTAATGGCTAACCGGAAAACTAGAACTTACGACTTGTTTGTATGAGTCATCTTTAGCTATAGATTCTTAATTTCTGCTGATGTTTCAGTTGACTCAACGGTGCTTTTTTCTCTTTAATCTGCAGGTCTGGTGGTGAGAGAAGCCAGTATAGAAATCACACGACAGCAGGTGGAGGAGCTGTTTGGTCCTGAAGATTACTGGTGTCAGTGTGTCGCCTGGAGCTCCGCTGGAACCACCAAAAGCCGCAAGGCGCACGTCCGCATCGCATGTGAGTACACGCTGCTGTCAGCTCGCATGTGAGGAGAATCTGTTAGAAAATAGTCATGCACTGGAATAAGGAGGCAGTGTAAGAGCACGTTTGAGTTCATGATAATTATACCAACAACTGTAAAATCACTTTAGATACATCAAAGGTCCTTTACCCCTCCAAAAAAATAAAATATAAATGTGCAGACCAACACACAAAAACAATCACACAGATACTGTAATCTCCTCCAGATGCTCATTTGGATGTTTCTTCTTGATAATGATGATATGCAGAATTTTTATTTTTTTTCCTGAGGGAAAAAAAAAAAAAGAAATTCACTCTCACAAACATGCAGGACTTATGGACATGCATTAATGGAGAGCTGCCAGAGTAGAGATGCTACACACTGCTACACAGAGTTGTTGGGGGTTCGGTGCCTTGCTTAAGAGAACCTCAGCAGAACTCAGGAACTGCACCACTTACATATTTTCTTCTGCACCGGGATTTGGACCAGTTACCCTCCGGTTCACAACCCAAGTCCCGACAGACTTGGAACTACTGCCGCCCCAAAGAATCACAATTTTGACTGTGCTTCCGTTTCATGTCCAGAGGGTCATGAATACTACAAGGTATACATTTTTAGCTATTCACTTTAAACTAGTTGGAAAAGCCTTGTAGTTTGGTATAATCGTCCCCAAGTGATTCATGGTGGGAAACGTTTAAAAAGGCCCCAGACTTATCTTTATCACTTTAGTCTACCATCAGCAGCTTCCTGTTATGGTCTGCTGAAGTATTTAATATGACGACTGGGAGTCTGACTATAAGGTCACCGAGAAGAACAAGACCCGTCCAGGCTGAATATCATTGTAGCAGACAGCGTTACAAAGTAACACCGCATACACACACATGATCACATTTAGAAATCCTTTTACATTCCATCAAGAGTCCAGGGTTAAGAAAGGGTTAGATACTAGTTCTGAGTGATGGCCAAAGGATGTTTCTGCAGCAACTGTGTCACACAGGAGTTGAGATATTCACTCAAAAAGCCCGGTTTGTTCTTACAAGTTAGGCCTCGTACACCAGGATGGATTGTTCCTTCAAAGCTGCTTTCACCGGCCTGAGAATTGAGCCCACTGCAGTAGTTTTTCCGAGCGTCATTGCTCTGGTCAATTCAGCCATTTAAGACAACAGGGACTTGTCTGAGTGCTCCGGTTATGGAAAGGTCAAGCAGAGAAGAAATACCAATAACAAAATCGACCCCTCCTCCTCCTCCTCCTCCTCGGTGTACCTGGCTTACACTGACAGGGTGGCTCTGCTTGAGTGAACTCTCAAAAGGACAACTGGGGGCTTTTGACAGAGTCCATTCAGCAGACTCTCAGGACAAGCTGCACACATGCCCATGCGTAGTACTTTAACAGACAGTATCACTCTAGCAGACACGCTCGCTGGAAATCCTCTTTTCCCAGGTTGGTCTTATCCATTGCTGCAGGAAGAAAATCCATCATGTTGACTCTTGTTTTTTTTCACTCTGGCTATTTTATTTGGCCATAAATAGGTCTTGAACAGTTTTACTTTTGCAGAGTCTGGTTGCTACATTTATGTGCATGCTCACTTTCACACATTTGGAGAAAAGCTTGAAAAAAATGCGCTTTTGGTCGTTCAGTCATTAGAAAAAAAAGCTATCAAAATAATGTTTATACATCACAGTCTGGATGTAGGAAACAGGCATAGTGAATACGTTTACATACTGTGTTAGTCCACAGTTTAGAGGTCGGACAGTTGTGTCGCTGTACGACAATATCATATTTGTCAATTCAAAGCTCTCTTTAGCTTTAAAGTCTGTTTGAATTTAGAGAATAACATCATCACTATCTGCATCGCTCCCGTCTGTGAGGACGCTTCACTGTTAGCAGAGTTAGCGACACAGACAGAAAATATCCTTTAAGCTCCTCTAATAACCTTTTTCGAATGGAATGGGCCTCCTAGGGGTGCAATGCAAGCTGGGTAATGTGCTGTTTTTGGCTTTCGGTCTGGCTGACACACACTGAGAGAAAGATGCAGGCTGGAGTATGCAAACAGGCGTCTGAGATTCTCCGAGTAAACGTACGTTAACACAGACATGAACTCATAACACTGAAGGCTACATTGTACCGTTGCCCTTTTAACAATGATTAATGAATACAAACATAACATTTGTGGGTGTGAAAGAGAGGGAAGATGTAAGTGTTGGCGTCACTTTTCGTCCGACATTATCTCAATAACAGCACGGCGTACATGCTCCCTTTAGGGCCGAGGCTGGGATGGCCCAACTGGAACTCTGAATTATCCTGTGAGGCATGAAATAAATGTGGGCACACATACTTCTGAATGGCATCCATTTACAACTTCTGTCTCCACTTTATTTACTGAAAGAGGCAAGCAAGTGGCAACCTTAAAAAATTAAGTCACTGATTGATATACCGACGAAAGCTACTCCCAGCATGTTGAAACTAGGCTGCATAAAACATGGACATAGTCTCAGTGACATCACTCGTTGGTTTCTGAAGCGGAGTTTTGAAGCCCAACGGGGATGGACGCCAAAAAATCTCAATTTAAATTTCAATCAGTCTAAAATAACAGGCAAAGAGGTGGAGCTGAGGTGGGCGATTATCCTCCTAGCAAAGGGCTACAACCAGCTACGCCCCTTAATTATGCTTCCTCTTAAGTCTTAGTGTAATCAAAACAGATGAGTTATTAAAAAAAACCACAGTATGCACCAATAAAGACCTTAGCTATTTAGACAACGGCTCCTTAGTCCAGGCTGTAAACATTTTTATTTGGGACGTCAAAATGGACATTTTAACATTTGTGTCAAATACAAAAAAATAGCCTGATATCCATAACCTAAAAAAAAATCACACAGCCTTTTATATAATTTCAAGCACAGCAGACCTATGCTGGAGTTTCTGAAGAGGAATAATGATGGAGTCGCTTTCATGGCTCTTTTTCCTTCTCTTAAGATCTCTCGCCTTCTTTTCTTTTTTTGCAACGTACATTTTTTCCCCCCTTTGACTTTGCCTTCCCTGCGTCCTTTACTTCCCCTCTTTCTGTTCAAACAGTTATTTTTCCCTTAACCAGATCTGATTACACTCAGCCCCCTCTTGCGATAACCTTTTACTTCAAATCGACCCAACCCCCTGACCTACCCCGCTTTCCACTCCTATTTGGATCTACGGTTGTGATTAAAATGCTTCCTGGCAGCTCGAGCTTGCTGAGCAAAGTGTCTTTTCAACCGCACCATGCAACAGCAAATTCAGCATTTCTCTACCGCATTCCCATCTCTCCGCTTCCCACTCATTTTCCTGTTATTCCCTTTCCCATTGTCTCCTTCTTTTTAAGGGTTTTCGTCTTGCTTTTTTGTTCCCGTGCTCCCTCTTGTACTCCCTTTTTTCTCATTCTCCGCCATCTTTGGCTGCGTTATTAACTGTAGATTTAACACATCAAGGCATTTACTAAATACTCAGTTTGTAGCTGGATAATGGCAATCAGTGTTGTGGCAGTAAAAGTGTCAGACACACAATCAGATATATTAAATCTCTGAGTGATTTGCTAGTATACGTATTTGGAGCAGAGCACTTAAGCTGAGTTATAGGCAGTGCAGGCAGCTTAATTCAAGTTTATTAAGCAGGTGACACCCAAGCAAAAGACAAGTTCACACACTCCCTTAATAATGACACACACACAAATGCAGGCTTGTAGTCAAGGGTGAGTGAGACAAACACACAAATGTGCATGCAGAGTCAGTCCTGATCTTTGGCCCTGCAGCGATCGGGTCAAGTCTCTCTCCTTCAAGGGATTAGCGATATGTCAAGGTCACACACCAACATGCACATACACACACAAACACACACACACACTCACAAGAATATGCACTTACACTCAGACACACATGAATTTCAGATGATGGCAATTTGTTCTGCCACCTTCCACCGAGACATGTGTGTGCATAGCAATCAGGAGTGCAGACACTCGGGGACCCAGAGACACAGGCGGCTCCTTGTGTCAACTGGAAAATGTCTGTTAGTGAATTTTCTCCTGTTTTGTTTACGATGCAAATGTCTCGGCCGTGTGTATTCTGCTTTTCCTTTAATCATGGAGGAATTACACCGAGCAAAACAAGTCTTCACAGCGGCGTCTTCTGTTAATTTCTAAGCACTGATTACACCCAAACTTATTTCCGCTCATGAAGTCTGAAGCATGCACGTAGTTTTGCTAAAATTTAGTCAAATCATAAGGAAACCAACATTTCTCAGCACAAACTGCTCAAAGCTCACCACTTTTACTGATATTTTACCCTTTTTGGTTGCACTTTTTTGTTATTTTTTCTAACCGCTGAATTGAAGTATTGCAAAACTGAAACAAACCAGACTAGTTGTTAACTCCTTTAATTCACTTTTCTCTTTTGCAAACACAGTCAGCAAAAACCTCCATCCATGCATCAATACTGCCTTTATCGTTTGGGGTTGTGGGGAGCTTGAGCCGATCCCAGTTGTCATTGGGTGAGAGGTGGGGTACATCTGCTAGTCAATCACAGGGCTGACATGTAGAGACAGACAACCAGCCACACACATTCAAACCTACAGGCAATTAAGAGTCACCTATTGACCTAACGAGCATGTCTTTGGACTGTGGGAGCAAGCTGGAGTACCTGGAGAGAACCCATGCATGCTTGGGGAGAACATGCAAACTCCACACAGAGAAGCACCTGTCTGACGGGGATTCAAACCAGGAACCTCCTTGCTGTGAGGTAACAGTGCTAACCACTGCACCACCATGCAGGCCTAGTGGCAATTGGTGTTGTGGCAGTGACAGTTTGGACGACCGTGTCACTAAAGAAAGTTTGCAGGAAAGTAGATAATAAAGGCATCTGTTTCATCGGCAGGCCCGTAACCATGTTCTAGTTATCATGTGTGAGGAAGGAATAATGTATTGTCCCCCTCCTCCCCACCGGATTGTTGATGGACGGTCTGCCTCCCCCCACCCCCTTGCTCCCTATCCCTCTTCCTGCATCTTATCCCATCTCTCCCCCTATCCCTTTCCAACCCCGGCGCAGTCTAGGCCTGTGAAGGCTGTTTCATCATGAGCCGGGGATCCGGCCAAAGATTTCTGTCTTTTAATAAGACAGTTTTTTCTTACCACTGTAACTTTTGCTGCTTTTCTAAAGTGCTCATGATGGATAAGCCGGGTCTTTGTAATATAGCAATAAGTAAGGTCTTTTACCTGCTTTTTGTAACATAACAATGAGTAAGGTCTTTTTACCTGCTCTTTTGTAATGTTAACAAAGAGTAAGGTATTTTACCTGCTTTTTGTTAAGTGTCTGAGTTGACGCTATACAAATAAATTGAAAATTGAATAGTGAAAAACCTGCAGGTTTTCTTTTCTCTGAATGACATCATCAAGATAGACTTGGTTTCAGGTTTTGAGAGCGACTTCACGGCTGTCACAAACACTAAATAAACATTTTGTAGAGAGAACGCGTAGTGTCTATTTGTGTAAGTGGTGGTTATGATGTCTCACCATTGCTGTAAGCCTCTGAGCTTTCTCCCAGATGTCAAGCACTGCTTCAGTGTACGCTTAAGTGTTAGAGTGGAAAGCCACAGTGTTGATTTAGTCACCTATAGGAAAGTCACTTTCTAAAGTCAAAAAATAACCCACACATATGTACATTGTACACACAAAGTCTATACTGTATGTTTGTTTTTAAGGAGACGGAAAGGACTACTCTTCAGGAGTTTTTAAAAAATCTGTACATTCAAAAAGTTTTTTATAAAGGAGTGTTTCAAAAAGAACTTGATAAAAACTTAGGGCCTGTGTCCAGTAAAAGGTTTTCTTTTTTTTTTTTGTGCTGGCAGCATCCATGACCTCAGTTTCAGAACGCTTCTCACCGGCACTTATTGTTGCTAGGTTACGAAAGTTAAGTCTGCTGTCCCTTTGTAGTGATTGTTTGGTCCATTTTAATAGCTCCATATTCTTCATATTTTCCTTTATTCAAGGAAATATCACCAAAACAACATAAAAACTATGTAAATTAATCATGTCCTGGCAGAGGCAGAGGCTCTAGACCTGAAAATTGTTCCCTCGAAACGACTAATCTGATTAGTTTGTCCTCCACCATTGTCGTTGAAAAAGCTGACAACAGATGTCTCGCCCCTTCTTGATGCTGATTGGTTGGCGAGGAAGAACGGACTCCTGCTGTAATTGTTATGTGTTGTATGTCTGTAACTGACCATGATACTCTTTTAAATTGCATACTAATTTATTCATTTAACATATTTGATTTATAAAGGCAGAATCCAGAGGAAGCATCGTGCTACATATATGTTTGGCAGATTAGAGTTTGGACTGTTGAAGGAAAACCCTTGACTGATGTGTTGGGCTGATCTCAGGCTGTGGAGTGTTGAAATGACAGGGTGGGAAGTTCAAGAAAAGAACTGGTCTGAGTGGAAAGAGACTCTCTGAAGTCACTCAGTGAAAATGACGCCCTATGTAACCGCACCGAAAACTGGCTGTGACGCCCAAAATCACAGTTTACGTTCTCGTCTTCCTTTCTTTTTTGCTCTTCCTGTTTTGAAGCCTTATTGCCATTTGAGGACGTACATGAGTGGCCAAAGATTGAAACACCATACCCACTGAAAGGGAAAGTAAACTGCTGCAAAACTAAAACCGTCACATCTTGTGGCCTAGATTTTTTCAAATTAGTTCGTCCATCAAGCTATTATACAAGAACACTTTCTGACAGACTCTTCAGTATTTCAAGCTCTCCTGGTAAGACATCCTGAAGGCACAATAATGCACCTGATTATCGTAACCGACTTGGCTGCCACCGATGGAGCGTTTCATTGTTACAACTGTGATTTTATCATTTTAAATAAATGTGTTTTAATTACAAATCACTTGACATGTCCCAGTTCTTCCATTTTATTCAATATCATCTTTCCCTCGTGTACTTTTTTTTGACTAACATTGCATTATATTCTCATTCAGAGGTCTGATTGTTTCTATTGCATGTCATCATGTAACAAATTAGACGTCAGAATGATCCTCTGTGAGACCTTTGAGAGAGCGCTGTGCTTGTGCTGTTTTCTTCCCAAGCATCTCACATTGCTCTTTATTACTTGAGCGGCTCCACCAAGGGGGAAAGCGTTATGATTTGGCACGGTTAGCATTCAGGCGCAGGCACCCATTTTGGATAATTGCTCTGAAATTTGCTTATGTGGAGGTGCCTGAGGCAACAAACTAACCGCAAACATAATAATAGTTTCAGTTTAGCATGTGGATGAAGACGTTTTAGACAGAGAGGGAGGGGGAGGAGTGAGACACACAGGGAGGGAAAGGTCTTATGACATTGGTTTATTTTCTCCTTTCATACTTTACAAGGTTGCCCTCTGTTCTTTTTTTCACCCAACTTTCTTTCTAGCTTGTTCAGTGAATTTATCTTTGCTTTTGTTATATTTATGAAGGTGCATGGTGTTATCTGCAGTTTGGAAGTGAAGTGGGGGTCAGTGAATTGATAGGACACAGCTGTCCCCCTTCTCCTGTGCATATATCTCCCAGGGGATGTATTTGCACGCATGCACAGAAAACACACAAACACCTTCCGTTGAAATTCACAGTCCCCTGGTGTCATGAACACAATGTCACATTCCCTCTTCTCTCAAAACACGTTCTCCCAAACTCACATGCGCTTTTGCTACCAAACTGCTGAATTTCAGTGTGTCAGAGCCCACAAGGTTTGCACTGTGTGTGAAAGTATGTGCATTGGTGTGTGTGTTTTCTGTTCATCCCCTGAGCAGAGTGCTTTAATCTGCTTTAATTTCATTCTCAATCTTTATGGAAATCAACTCTCCAAACCAACTCCTCATTTCGCAATCTCCCTTACTAATTAAGAGCAGGAAATTGTTCCTGGAATTGGCAGGCATGAGAGGAGTGCGTCTCATCCTTCAATCACCTCCTCGTTTCTCCTCCTGTCGGCAGTTTGTTTTTTTGTACATTTGTGGTGCCCCGTGCGAGTCTGTTTTTCCTGCCCCGCTGTGAGTATCTTACCATATGTGTTCATGGTTGTTGTGCCTCCACGTTATGTGTCGTTCCTGCTTGTTTTGTCTCCGTCTCCTGTGTGCATCTCCCTCACTGTGACAGTATCTTTCTTCCACATCGTTCTCTCTTTGTCTTTTTTCCTGTCTGTACGTGTGCCGCTGTGTGTTGTGTGGGTAGCCATGTGGTGGATTTAGGGCTAAAGCTTTGGGTGATTACTCCCATAATGAACCATCATGCTCTGTTCAGGCTGTCATCCCCCACAGGGATTGACTGTATTATGAAGTTATCGTTCAGCCTCAGCAAAAACTCTCTGTCCTCGCATAACTCTCTAAACCAATATAGCTGTACACACAGAATGTGGTAATGATTAGATTTATGCTGCATGAAATTAAACATCATCATTCAGGTGGGAGGAGGTTGTGGAGAATTTACAGATTTCAAAACGTGGTCTATTGATGTACCTATAGAAAGCAGACTGCTTGTTCAACTCCCAACAAACCCTCGCCATGATCATTTGTGGATCGCTTTACACATTTTCATTTCTTGCATGGCAGAAGAGTTTCAAAATTACGAGTAGAACAGACGACTAATTTAGAGGCTTGCTTCAGTCGTAACTGTGATGTGTATAGTTTTAGCTCTCAAACGTCTATACAATGACTTTTCATCCACTAATAATGACTAATTATGGATCAGTCTACACATTTATTCATTTATTTTTGCATTTTTGGATCGATTTATGCTTTTGCAAAACATTTTGCAGTAATTATAGGCTGAATTTAGGTAATATGTGGAACTTGCAAATTGGGACAGTTAAGTTTTGAGATCAATCCCTATCCACAATTTTGGGCTTCAGCCACCTAATATTTTATTAAACTATTAAGTAATTAACATTTCCTTAACAATACAATACAATGCATGATTTGTTCAGTTCAGCATGTGTGCATTACTTTGAAAAGCGCTGACTTTAAACCCCATGTACTTTTTAGCTTACCACATATCCCTCTCCTTGTATTAAGAGTAAAGCTAGTATCCTGATGAAAGAGATGTAATCAAAGTCAGATTGATGGCCAGGCAGTGTGATGGATTGCTGCATGGTTTAAGGAGAGATAAGGCAGATAAATAGAGATGATACAGGGTGGACTCACTGGCACAGGCTTCTGTTGGATGGTTTGTTTTCAAGAGTGGGCTGGACATGAGAAAGTCTTTGATGAGTAAAAAACCAAGCAGGTGGTTTTGGGATTAAGAAAGAGAGAGGTGCTCCTGCTGTGTGCTGCCAACATCTCCCTCCATCCTCCTCTTTCTCCCTGCCTCTCATCTTTCAACCATCCACCTGCCGCCCCCACCTTCCCTACACAGCCTACACTCCCATTTCACCTCTCCTCTCCTTTCACTCTGCCTCCCTGTATGTCCGTTAGCCGCTGTGAGGTGACTGTCCTGATGAAATACCCGGAGAGAGACTCCGAGTCGGCTGGTTCAGCATTAAAAAATGTTCTATCAAGTGTGTGTGTGTCTGTGTGTGTCCACAAATAGTGCACAACGGCTGACTGAGAAGGTGATTAAGAGTACACCTGGGAACTAGGGGAGTATAAGGACACAAGGATATCACACACACACACACACACACACACACACACACACACAGACGCACACACAGACGCACACACTGTGTCTCTCTACGAACGTTTTCTGTATGGTTATAGAAATTTAAGGACAGGGATTTGTCTTCCATCGATGCAGGTATCCTTTACAAACTTACAAAGTGACTCATACTCTTCAAAGTGAAAAAGTTTGTCGTAGTTTATATAAAATCTCAAAGATGGTGTCAGTTACTGCTGCCAGATCAACAAACCTCTGGATATCACTCTGAAGTACACAGATCATATATCTTGAGCTACATGTAGGATGCCAAAGTAATTCATCATCTTCACTTGCCGACATTTGTCATAAATATGATACATGACACATAATCATCCAGATGGAAATCTGGCTTGCACACCCACGCAGTGACACGAACACCCACATGCATGCCCAGTGCACTTATCCATGAACATGTGTACACAAAGTAATATCTGCAGTAATGTACACGAATGCAGATATATACGTTTTGACCAAGTGGCAACCTCTGGAGTTGAAGAATGATGTCAAGGAGAGAGGGCTAAAAAACTGCAGTTCCTCCAGTGTCCACCTGAGGCTGGCTGCAAAAGCCAAGAAATTAGAGCCCTTATGAAAATAATGATTTTTACACAAGAATTTAATGTGCTTAAAACTTGGTTTAAAAGATGAATTTGTTATCAATAGCTCATTTCTTTATTGGTTGATTGGTGTGTGTTTTCAATAACTCATCCGTTTTCATTTAATGAAGTCTAAGAGTTATTCAGAAATTTGCATAATTTGGGGCGTTAATGGTCTGACTTTGTTTCTGGACTGGACAACAGTTAGGTGTGGAGAGCACTTCTAATATGGCGACCACCATCTTTGGGCTTCATAACGCCATCTTAGACTACATCCATGTTTTATACAGTCTATGATTTGAGCACAGAAATGAATACCCCATATTTAGTATTTTTTACATTTGTTTTATCACTACAGCAAACTTTTAATGCTGTTGGTGTTTGTGTACTCAAATGTTTATACACGACTTGAACGGGTGGAAATGGCAGTTTTTCAGAACTTGTTATCGAGATCATATTGCATCTGTAAAGTCGTGGTTGTTGGAAAAATCTGATCATAATAAACCTCAGAGTAACACCCAGAAGATTGGATGAAAAATAAATTCACATTTCCCCACTTCATCCCCTCCATATGTTCTCATTCAGAAATCCATCACACCATCTGATCAGCGCCATAAATAAAGTCACCTGCTAAGTCCTGCAACACTGCAACCACTCTCAGGTTACAGTTTGTTTTATGGCCTTTTTTTTCTATGGCAGGCTGATTATTTTAACATGTGTTCAGCTCAGCTGCCAATATGTGGATACATGTATAGCAGCTGTAGATGCAGAGAGACTGGGCAGGGGAGCAGAAAAGCAGTGAATTATGTTTTTTAACTCGGTCCAAATGGTTGAATAAATCAAACTACAGAGAAACGAGGTGAAGAGCAATGAATAGGCCAATATAGACACTTAGATGTCTGTTAGTAAAGTCAAGAAGAGTCTGTTTAACATCTCAAGAATGGCCGTCCCTTTTGAACCCCCAATTCATAAAATGCTTTCTATTGTGAACAAACATGTAAAGACAAATGGCAGCAAGACAAACACGGATTCAGAGACAAACACAATGAGCATAAAGATCAGCTGTCCAAAATCATCGTCACTCTTTCCATCCATTCATCCGTCCACCCACAAGAGGTTTTGTATTTTTTTAACGCCTTCTCTCTATCTCTATCTCTTTGTCTATCCGTCCTGTGTTGTTCTTATTTAAATGTCAGGCTAATTGTCTGCTACTGTGAGCATTTTTTTTTTTGCTCCTCTTTTGCAATGAAAACAGCTGAGCCCTCTCCCAGACGCTCTGTGAAAGACATGGCAGTGCATTCCATGCTGCTTTGTAATGCTGTCATTTATCACAGCATGTGGACCATTAGTGTGAATCATTTATTGTCTTTGGCGTACTCAAAGAAAAATCCCCACCAACCCAACTCTGGCAGGTCTATATGGAATGAGAGGAAGGTTTAAATATTGTGCATATTGATTGAGGGGCCAAGTGTTCAACAAAGCAGCCTGTGTTTGGTTTGTGAAGCAGCTGAAGGAGCTCCTTAAGAGCAGCATTGTTAGTGTGAGTGTAAAATCTTGTCACTACATATCGTATCGGCAGGCCCTGTTCCTAACCTTGCGGCTAAGTGTTTTTTTTTTCCCTTGTCTACATTTCTAAGGTGACAGAGAGTGGGAGAAGTCAACATATGCATGGCTGACTTTTTGCACAAACTCCATAATTACCATGTCAATGTGGCTGTAGAAATGAGGCGAAACGAGGCCGTTTTACAAGGACGGGGCAACGACTCCTCCTGAACAGCCTTCCTCACCGCTGACTCACAGGATGCTTTTGCAAAAGGCCTCCCACACACCGCTGATATGATTACTTGTGTTGTTACGTCCAATTAATAGAATAAATAACTTAAAATCAGTACAAATGGTTTAAATGTAAGGGTTACCCACAACAGGTTAATTAAACCAGTTATTGCAACAAGCCTTTTCAATGAAAGGATTCATTATAAAATCCATGTTTTATCTTGAATACTTCTGGTTTTAATCCTGCAAATATTGTAAAATGCTCTGTATATTACTGCTATTCACTATTGCAGTCCTCATGGTCAAGGCCAGAAGCTGATGCTTTATTTTAAAGGTTGATTTGGGGGCTTTTTATGCCTTTATTTAGAGAACAGAATGTGGGTAGAGTCAGAAATCAGGGAGAGAGAGAGAGAGAGAGTGGGGAATGATATGTGGGAAAGGAGCTACAGGTCAGATTCAAATCTGGGCCAACCTTGGAGCACTATAGCCTCCGTACAGGGGGAGTGCGCGCTAACCACTTGGCTACTGGCGCCCCAAGCTAATGCTATATGGCGGTCCTTTGCATGGCAACGTTAGGGAACCCCTTGGCTGACCTAAAAAAACATTCTCAAAAACGCACACAAATACAGAGGCAGAAACAGACAGACAAAGACAAAGACACACAAATTAAGTATCAAGGGAATAAAAGTGATTCATGCATTTTTTTAAAGCATTCAAGAGATTCTGCTGTTCTAAAATGTGAGTGGAGGCTTTTTCTCAATCTCTGTGAGGCCCACAGTGATTGTGGGATGGTTAAAAGCCGTTTATCAGGCGAACTGACGGACCTGCCTCTGCCAGACGGGGATGAGAGTTCTATAATATAGCAACAGGGGCAAAGTCATGGAGGACAAACAGAATCATTTTGCATGTGATTTGGTAATGAATGGGGAGCCAGCACAGGGATGCAAGTATGTTTGTGATGTTTTTCCTTTTTTGTGTGTACAAATCAGACTGTTGTCAGCATTCTGAAAGAGAAATAACTGATGTATGGAGACCTGGTTGATATGACAATAAAGATGGTTTTGGGCTGTTGAGTCAGGATGATAATAAGACCCCACTTTGTCTCTCTCCTCAGACCTGAAGAAGTCCTTCGAACAGGAACCTCTGGGAAAGGAAGTGTCCCTGGAGCAGGAGGTGCTGCTGCAGTGTCGCCCTCCGGAGGGCATACCAGCTGCTGAGGTAGGCACAGTTTCATTGTTAACGACAAAAAAAGAGAAGAACATGGAGGGTGTGATTTAAGAATAACGGTCGAGAGAGTGACCTAAGATTATATGACACCATAATGAAGACGAGAGAGAATTTAAAAAAAGGGAAAAATTACTCGTCATCCAATGGAATTAAGTTGAAATTGTCAAAGAAACATGATGTGACACTTTGATATTGCCAATGCCTAGAGCTGTGAATGACGGACAGCAGAACAGAGTGTTTTGATGGGTGCTCTGCTCTTTCACTCTCTGCAGTCAGCGGTTGAAGGGTGTGCTGAATGAAAATGCATCCTGACCATTCTTGAATATATTGTTAAATAGCCTCTTTGGCTGGATATCTTTACAAGTGTTAGGTCTAAAGCCAAGACTGAATGGACTGTGTGTCTCGTATTAAAGTCTTTATATGCAATTTGTCACACTTAAATGTAGAAATCAAGTATATCCTCTGAAAATAACTCTGTGAGTCATGACTGTCTACAATGGGTGTAATACCGAGTCCCACTGTCTGTGATGTTTTCAGAGTTTTTAGAGTCCTATCTTCAGTTTGTTTACATCGCCCGGACAGCCGGCTAACTCCTCCCCTCGTGTATAAAAGTTGTTTAATTGAGGGACTAGAGAAAAGAAGAATAACATACTGTACTCACTGCTTAACTGTGTTTCTAGATCACGCTCATTTCAGGTAAATTTACATGCAGTGTGAAGATACCAGCATAATAAAGATCGCTAGCATTAGCATGCTAACACAACAATGCAGCGAGTTGTTTTGGTTGCATGCTGGCGCTCAAGGGCGACATCTGCTGGATCAAAACATCGCATATAAAGCCTTTAAAGGTCGGCCTAAGTTTCCATTAAGAAACTGCAAAACTGAGAAAAAATAATAAATTGGACAAAGTCAATGTTTTGAAGAAAAACTAAATCAGAGGTTGGCATTCAATGTATTCACCTTTCGAGGATTTTGAAACATGTCTCCAAAGTGTTCTCAGAACTAGAAAACTTTTCCTCCCCCCCACATTGCACACCATCAAGCTTCCTGAACTGTCACAGGGGGAAATCAGGAAAACAGCCTGAAAACCTGTTTTGAGCGACAGTTGCTTGAAAACTCTTCAACTAGGTAACTCATAGTTGCAAAGATTCCAAAGTTTAAACTTAGACTTAAACGTCCCCAGAGAGCCAATTTGAGCTGCATGCACAAGTTACATGAGGAAATCTCAGCCAGTGCAGAAGCTTAGCCTATATATCGCTGTGTACATTTTTAAAGGTTGATTGCTTACTGTACCTGAGCTCTGAGGGAAATAATGAGGGTAATTAATTAAAGCGGATTGTCTGCTTTCCTTCAAAAGGACTAAAAAAAAAAGAGTGCATGTTCCTACTCATTAGCATGGGGGTGCTGAAAACTGAGCTGAGGTGAATATAATTGCATTAAAGGAAGGTGAAGGCTTTATTATGAGCAATCTGGTAAAATCACATTATTCTTTAGGCTGTTTTAAGTCAGTCACTTACTGCCTTTGATAAGTGGCGTCGACTTTGTGCGGTCGAAGGTTCACAGCCATGCCGTCGTCTGAACAGCTGAGGATTTTAAATACACTAGTAAATACAGGCGCGGTAAACACATGCACACTCAACACTTCCCCTCTCATTGTAAGATAATATTGTATGCATGCAGTATATTGTCAGCACATCCTCATTTTTATCCACTCATCAAACGTGTCGCAGAGTAAACAGCCACTCGGGGAGAGCCACACGCGTCACCTCGTCTCCCCCAGGGCCCTTAACTACAGAGGAGCACGTCATTCACAATCCAGATTGTTCTTTATACGTTCCCCATTTAATCTGGCTGCGCTCCCACCTGAATGGATAAAAAGACATAATTTCATTTAGTCAGTCACCGGGGAAGATCAGCACACAGCACTTGGAGAGAGAGAGAGGCTGCGCTACCGGATAAGGAGCCTCTGAATCAGGTTTCACTCCTCAGGTTTTGATAGTCGTTTTGAATTGCACCTAAGTACACAGCTCCCCTGAGGGGGTGAAAGGGAGAGGGAGGGAGGGAGGGGGGGATACTGAGAAAAAGAGGGGTGAGGGAGGCGCTTAGATGGACCCGGCATACAAAGAAGAAAGAAGAATGGGAGAGAAGGAGAAGTGGTTGTGATTGAAAAGGGATCTTTTCCTGCCCTTTCACTTGTAGAAATATGTCTTTCTTAAAGCTCCTGTGAGGAACTTTGTGTTTGTGTGGATTTTGGCGCCCCCTGTGGACACACCACTTAATACATTGCTGATATTGTTTTGTGCATGTAAGTAGTATTCTTTTTATAAGGGTTTATTTGTGGGCTTGTTACGCCTTTATTCTAAAGACAGGACAGTGGATAGAGTCAGAAACGGGGAACGACATGCAGAAAAAGGAGCCACATGGGTACATGGGGCCTGAGCACTAACCTCCATGCTAACGGCACCCCCAGAAGTAGCCTATTCTTTTTTTTATCAAAAAATGTCATCCTCCTTTCTTCGGACAGTCACACTTTAAGTTTGACGGTCGTTACTTTTTGTCATGGTAAACTATTGCTGTTTTTGGCAGTGTGCTTTTTAACGCCTGTTTTGACACCTGACACCCTGCTGCAGCGATTTCAGGCATTAGAAATAACTGGAAACCGTCTCATAAATGATGATCTCGTTTGCTTTTGTAGATCATGAAAATGCATCAGTATTTATCTTGTTCTGCTTCACCATCAGGTAAAAACTTCTCACAGGAGCTTTGAGAGAGAGATCAAGCAAATAATCTATCAGAATTCAATTCAAATAACTTCATTTATCTGTAAAATAACGTTATGGAGTTTGTGCAAAAATCACTACTTTTACATGAGCAGGGCAAAATCAGCAAATAATTTAGGTTCCACTTTGTCCACAGGGGGCGCCAAAATCAACACAGACTGAAAGTCTCATACAGAAGCTTTAAATTTAACTGATTTTGACACAAAAAACATGGCGGCTTATTTTAATTGTTTTCACACTTCCAACCTGTGTTCCTCCATCTTCAGGACAAATCTCCACACTAATGAGTCATTACGACTGCTGCCTGTCTGCTTAGACAGGCAGATTCAACACATCACCTTTAAACACAAAGACATGTTTACAGACACACACACACAATCAGACACACTTACACTGAAAGCTATTTTCCCCACAGTGTTCAATTTGCTACTTTTTTCCATTCCTTTCTCCCGTCATAATGGGATCTCAGGGCAAATGGATTGGTCCGTTTCCCCTGTCTGCTGAAGCTGATTAGAGGGATTTAGGTTTAAAACCTGCTGATGACCTCAGGTTGTAGCCCTGCCTTTCGTTTTTTTTTTTTTTTTTAACCTCCTCTGACTTTCTATTTCTCTCAGTTCTTATCACACTTGTTCTCTTTGACATTCACATTCTTTATTTCCTGTCTCCATAAGTCCTCCACATACACAACAATCGTTTTGTTGTTGTTGTTTTTTTGATTGACAGTTGTTGGTGTCCTGTGACCTCTCTTGAAATGTTCTAATATTAGTCGTTGCGGTTGCCGAGTTGAGCGGTTGACGACTGTTGTAAAGTTGTCAAAGTGATAGGGTTGTTGCCCTGTTATGTGACACGCATATCGTAATGCCCAGCTGGCATCACGTGGCTGTCAACATGCCGAAACCGAAAAAATCCTTGACTCCATAAACACACATGCAAACACAACACAGACACAGTTCACATTCGTATTCGCGACAGCATCCACACTCACAGACGCACATATACCGAAAGCATGACAGGAGTTGCACTTAAGGAAAGATTAGCCTGGGAACATTTCAACTGCTGCACAACTGTTAGCCTTGTGAGGTCAGGGTCAAACCAATTCAAGATCTCAAAGAAAGCGTCCACACGCCAAGCCAATGCACCATTATTTCCTCTTCACTTTGCTCTGACAGGACAGCTCGTGTCATCAGTCAGTCTAGTCTTCTTGTTTTTATTTTTTTCTCTCTCTCTTTCAGTCCAAAAGCTCCTGAGAGACACAATTTGAAGCATTGTGAAATCCTTGAGAAACATCTAAATCTCTTTAGACTGTGATAGAAAGCCTTTTAAAAGCTAACGGAAAGCTATTGGATTCAGCGGGGAGGGTTCAGCAGTTCAACACACAGAGGCTTTATGGACACAGATGGTGAATTGAGAGAACGTGCAACAAGTACAGAACAATGTTCACTTTCTATGAAAAATCTCTCCCATCTGATTTGATTTCTTCCGAGTTTGGTTTGTGTTTTTGTAAAACTTCTTATATTTCTGAAAATTATTTTATCGCCTGAGGTTGTTGCGCATCAAAATGTCTCTGAAAACAAGCAACGTACTGAAATTTTCAACTGGGCTGCAGTATGTTTTTCTCTGGAAATGTTGCAAGGCTTCATTAGGACATGGAGGTCAGCAAAGTCTGACAGCAAGAACACATTTTACCTTGAAACCCAAAGAGTAGGAGTGACCCCGCAGGCCAGGCGAAACCAGCAGACAGCGCAGAGCAGGTGGGGTTATGGATTTGTGTGTGTGCGTTGTGTATGTGAGTGTCTATGTGAATATTTGTCTATGTGCCTGTCTGCGTCTGTCTCTTGAGTGTGAGTGATTAGCCCAGCTGCAGTGAAATAAACACATCAGTGTGTGGTGACAGGCCCTCCACGTGTCTAGCCCTAACACACACAAACACTCAGGCACACACTCAAACACACACAGCTTTAGACAGTAACTGGATATGTGTCTGGAGCCGGGTCAAGTTCCTGTCACATTCTTAACCTCTCCATCCACAGCCCCAAATAAGGGGCGAGTTATTTTCTGGATAATGTCTTTTAATAAATATATCCATTCTTTGTCTGAGTGTAGTTTTACATGTGGATACAGCCATAAGCTGAGACAAAAACATCATTTGTATTCACCTTAAGCCTCCTATTTGGCTCTGACACCATCTTTAGGGTGCAGGCTGAAGTGCTGCTACATGGTGTACTCATGAATTATCTGATTAAAGGTAGAGTATGACATTTTACCACTTCTCAGTTGATCAGCATGAGAAAAAACATGTTAAATTAGCCCCTTAGCTTCAAAGACAACAGCTAATGTTAGCATGCATCTTGTTCCTAGCTAAGATAACTTTCCCTTCTGTATCTTGCAACATAATAAATAGTGTTTTACCCATCAGCTACGTGCAGACAAAAGCAAGTGTAAGTAGGCTATTCAGCTAATTTCTACCGACCATGAGGCGTTTACACTTCTTTTGTATCTTGTAATTTAAGGAAAATAAAACCTGTTCTGATATCCAACAGAAAAAATCATTATAACTTTCTTTTAATTCATGTTTTTTTTGTTTCTTGTAACATTACATTATGTTTGATAACCATTTTGGCTACATTTAGACAACAGCGAATGTTAGCATCGTACTTCTGAGCTGAACTTTTTCTCAACTTTTTTGAGCAACGTTCAAAATTCAAACGTGTTTGATAACCCATAAACTTTAACTTGACAACAGCAAATGGAAGCTTTCAAGAAGGCTACTTGAAATGAGACTTAACACGTCTCCTTTTGTATCTCGTAACATCAGAAAACTAAAACAAGATAACCCTTTAGCTCCTGTAAGACAGCAGCAAATGCTAGCATACAGCCCTCACTAAGCTAACAGCTTCAGCTTTCATTTACACCCTTCCTTTTATATCTTGATACATTAACAAAGTAAGTCTGATAATCACGAGCTTACCATAAGACAATGGCTAAGTGTTGCCATGTTTCTGGCTGGACGCTAATGTTAACTGTTGTTTTGCTTTAGTATTACAAAAGTGTAGCCTATTTTAAACTTAAGCTAGGGCAAGAATACCCTGAAATACCCCTGAAAGACAACAGTATCATGATAAGCATTTGTGTTTCTAAACCTCAGCATAACTAGTCGGTGTGTAGACTTGATATATGTTCAACAAGAAATCTCAACATTTGGCATACATATTACATATATTAAAATAATAATTCATTGTTGGACCTATGGCTGCCTGTTCTTAGCTGTATGTAGTTGGTCACATCGTACAATACAAAGTCTTCAAACCTCTAAAAACACACTAAGCCTCTGACCACCCTCGCGTTGGGTCTGTGCGTTCTGCTTTGTGAATTGCTGTCTGTACCAGTTTGGGATAAGTCTGGACACATGTATTCGTGTAATTACCCAATGTGTTTGGGTGTTCTTGTGTTTGTATGGGTGTGTCTCTGTGTGCATGAATGACTCGTCGTGATGTAAATCACAGCAGACTTTTCTGTCAGAAGGCATCAGCGGTTTGGTGTGGCCAAACCCCCAACGGCTACCTCACTCTCACACTCGTGGAGTTCTACTGTACACAGTTACGCAGTAGATTTCAGTCCCTGAAGTCACCATTGTGAATGTGTCATGTGATGACGTTTACTAGCAGAATCTTCCTGGAGGTTATAACGTCAGCGCTGGTGGAGTGTTCTGAGTGGACAGCGAAGGTGACAGAGCGAATTAAACTGTCTGAATAATAAGACTTACCCTCTTTCTGTGGCCAGAGACAGAAGCAGATATGTGGAAATCCTTTCGGTTTTAAACCGCCGCAAGATCTCATGAGTTAAATTTTTCTTCTGGATTTTTTGAACACCACAAAATAAACCACTTACATGTTCTGAATACACCCAAAATGCGTATTCAGCCTTCCATCCTTCCATCTAAAGCTTTGTCAAAGGATTTTAAGCTTAAATAGGTCTATTTCCAGGATATAAATATCTAGCAGACGTCACAAATATGAATTTTTGGACGTGTATGTCTGAATAAACAGAATTGAATAAACCTGAAGAGAGTAAGAAGAGTCTATAGATAGAACTTTAATATCAAATAAAGCAGTGCTTCTTAGCTTCACAATATGTGACCACAGCACCAGTGGAATTGAAATCATTGTCATCCTGTCCATCTCTTTTCCAGAGAGAAACACACACATGTTGGTTCGCCTGTGTGTGTGTGTGTGTGTGTGTGTGTGTGTGTGGTCCTGTGCACAAAAAACAATTCATGTAATGCTGCTTCCCCGATAGATCCTCACCTTAATCCTCTTTGAGAGAGCATAGTAAGCCCCACGGCTCATCTCCCATCACATTTTACCTTGATCCTCAACCTCTGTCAGAAATCATCAAGGTAATCCACAGATTAGTCAGCAATCTTTTTTCTATTCCGACTGCCGGGGTGAATTATCAAAACGGTGTTAAGATTATTAAAACGCTGTTCTGATGGTTTATCACTGAGGAGTAATTTACAAGTGGAGGCAGATGAGACTTTGATGTTGTTGTGGTAATAGAGGTATTGTGGTTAGCTGGTGGTGATGTACAGTATATAGAGACGGATTATGATCATTATCTAATGATGCGTGTGCTCCAACACACGAACTGATATGCACATAAATGCATATACAATGTACTTTATCGCCTTGACTCCTTCACTCCTTGTACTGTACGTCAGTGTAGTCTTTTAAAAGCACTTTGTATTTCAGCAGCCTTGAGAGGCTTTTCATCCTGTAATAAGCTGTGTCAGTAAATTCAGGCATTAGTCAGATCCCACTCCAGAGCCAGCAGACTGTGCAGAACTGAATTGGAAATGCGTATTTTCCATCGCAGAAGCGCTGCCTGAGTTACCAGACTTCCTCACTGATTTATTATATCCACTACTCTCTCTTTCCCTCTTTATTAAGTCAAAAAAAAAAAAAGTGTGGTTGGTTTAAGCACTTCAGTTCCAATCACTGGTTCAGTCTAGACTCAGACCCTGAAATATTTATTGTCTGCAGAATATTCTTTAGAAAAAAAACCGTTTCATTTCGCAATTCTTTTCTTTATCTACTGCTGATTCTGGTGCTTGCTTAGTGTGCAGATAATTACTGTAAAAAAACACTTATCTCACATGCTTATCTTGGCTTCCTGACAAGTGTCAGAGTTCTGCTATTTCAAAGTTATGACTGCAATCACGAACAGTCCATCCACCCGTGGTCGAGGCCATTTAAGGCAACTATCAATCACAATCCAAAGAAAGAAGCTTCTCATTACATAAAGTCACCCTGTGTTTTGTTTCTTTGCTGACGACTCAACCTTCTCCCCCTCAGCGAGGACAGGAAGTCTGCAGGCTGGTGATCATATAGTTTCAGTTCTCTGTGGTCTGAGGTTTGAGGTTTTGAGTCTTTTTTCAAACGTGGACTTTGTTCTTTTGTGTGTATGGTATGTAAAGTGATGAGTGGGTGTGTGTGTGACTCAGAAGTCTGAGGGTTGGAGATAATGAAGGCTTTTGTGTGGATCCCCCTCTTCATTCCCCAAAATTAAGAGAACCTTCTCTCTCTCACCCCCTTTCATTATCTACTCAGAGGCTTTTGCAAACACAACACAACAGTCTTCCTTTGCATTAAATGTCTTCCTGGCAGGGCCAAGAGTTTAAAGGTATAATATGCAGCTTTTAGAGTAGATGTGCAGTAGATGTTGCACTGTAGCACCAGACCAAAACAAAGCTTTTCATTGGCCATACCTCCACTGTCCCTCAGGGCACAGTTGTGCCTCCTCCCCCTCCCTGAGGATTCTGACTGAGACCAGCCATTTGAAGAACAGAAGGACAAATCTCCATTCAGAGTTTATTCAGTTATTATTTCTTTGAGGTATTTTAGACTAAGGAAAGTATTTTCTTCCATTTGGAAAGTTTGTTAGTTCTCCTTGAATTACGTTCTTGTGACAAAACTCTGCCATTGTGCCTCTACATACTGCGTCTTTTAGAGGGCGGGGCAGGGCTAACGATTGGACGGGGACTGATTCAAGTGGTGGAAAAAAGCATGCATGAAACATGTTTAACCCTCATACACAAGCCGAAATGTCAATGTCAAAATGTCTTATCAGTGTGAACACAGAGCTAACAAACCCAGAGGGAGTTTGACTTCACTCTCTGTTATTACAGATTCAAATGTTGCATTCTATTCCTTTAATTGAGTTAAAGTTAAAATGCCAATCCTTCACTTTGTTTTTAAAATGAATTAACCATTTATAGAGATTTTTTGTTTCTTTCACTAAATCTTGCACTGTTTCCCAAATCCACTATTTTCTTGGTACTTCTCTGAGCTTTCTTGTGTGTCTCTCCTGTGGTCATTTTGCACTTTGTATCTTTCTGTCACCATCGCTGTCTCTCAGTCTCTCTCGCCACCCCCCCGCACCCTGTCTTTCCTGACACAGTTCCTGGACAGAGCTGTGTGGATCGGCGATGACATGACAGTGTAGTGTGCAGACTGCATTGTCAGGCAGCTAGCCGCGTGCCGCCCTCGGCTGTCCTGACAGAATAGTCATGGATGAATGAACACGCTGGTTTGACACAGGTTGTGAGAGTGTCAAATAAGAAA
Source organism: Labrus bergylta (assembly GCF_963930695.1). Lineage (NCBI taxonomy): Eukaryota > Metazoa > Chordata > Actinopteri > Labriformes > Labridae > Labrus > Labrus bergylta. The sequence goes on along the minus strand of NC_089196.1, from coordinate 29,865,352 downwards.
AACTCTGTTCTGCGCTGGTCTGTCAAGTTTGAGGAATTGTTGGACCTTGTAAGTCTTTTAGGATCTCAAAGAAACTGTACACACAAAACTTTAACATCCAAAGGTTTCAGTGTATTCCCATACGTCTTATAATAATAATAATAATAATGCAATCAACTTATTAGAAACCTCTTTGTCAAACAATTAAGCAGCTAAAAATAGTTCTCAGTCTTCCTGCTGGCAAGCGCCGTGATATAATTTGAAAGGCTTAACTGCAGGAGTAAATGGGGAAGTAAATTCCTCATTTGGGACCCAGATTGAAAAAGTTTAATAAGCCAGGGCTTTGAATAATTGCTACCAATTAATTGCTTTTAACTTACATCACTATTGAGTTAAGTAGTCTGCAGCAAGTTACTAAAGGAGGTCATTGTCGGAGCAATTAATATCTCTCATAACTGCGAGTGTGATCGTAACGAGGCATTATCAGATGATGACCGCAACGTCTATAGCCGAGAATATCTTTGTAATGAAATATGATTTAATCCTATCTGATTGTCAAGTCCATTATTGCTACCACTCAGTCCTCCATTTACTACTACGCAAAATGTGTTTGATATCAAATATGACTCAATTTATGCTGAGCCATATTAACCGCAATACTGCTTACACTCTGCAATCATATTGAATCATTAGCTTATCAAACACTCTGCCAAGAAGCCCGCGGAACTATTGATGCTTTGCTGATTTCAGAGGCATAAGTCTTTCAAAGGAAGGATGGCTGTGGGCTACTTAAGTGTGACCTTGCAGAGGCCGATGTACAGCACTTAGAGGTAAGATGCTCCTTCGGTTCTTCGGGGAGTCATAAAGAAGAGAATATGCTGATTATGAAAGCGTCTGCTGTCTTTTTGTTGGTGCAAAATGTAAAGTACCTGAAGCACTTTGATGCACGGCTATGTGCAGGCTGTGGGGTTTTTTTAAGAGGTGGAATTTACCAGCAGGTTGGAGTATTCTGTTGAAAAACGTGTTCTTTATGCCTGAAGCATTTAGATTCATAGAGTTGAAAGCCTATCAGGTCATAGAGACTTTGCAAAAAATGTGCACACAGGCAAAGGGGAGGGATGGCTAGATATAGTTATATGCACAATGTTTCTTCCATGTCGCTAACCAAATAGTGCAACTCCACAGCGCCTGCAACAGTAACTTTGTGTTTTTGTCCATTTTTGCGCCCCCCACTGGACAAAGAAGCACAACTTACAACTTTCCTGTTTGTCCTATATATATGTAGCTGCCAGTTTCCACATAGTCCATGCACACTGCGTTCTGTCAGCGCCATGGTTTTGCTCTATTGGATGGCAGCGCCCTGCCCCGCCGGGTCACTTTCTGGAGTGTGAGCGCAGCCATGATCCCACAAACATCATGTTGCTGTTCATTCGCTGCCTGTTTTGATGTAATGTTGAAAAAGTGAAGAAAAATGCTATTGTGAGTCCGTAAATTGTGTTTTATTTTGGAAATTGACCGTTTTCTTACTTGACTTCCTGTCCGGCTCGATCTATTCTCTCCAGCCTGACACTTGATTGCAGCGAGGTCTGTCGGAATAGACTTAAGGTGATAGTAACTTCTGATTTCTGAAGGTTCCTCGTCTTGGGCTACCTGTGACTTACATCATGTACGATTCAAGTGTAGCTGCTCAAAGTAAACCACCTGATGTACAATCTGAATGTAACTCAAAGGGGATATCAGAGTATTTTATAGCAGAGGCACCAGTCATTTTATTTCCTTTAATACATGTCTATCTGGTTGTTTATTTTTTACCAAGCTCATACTTTACACTTTAGATCCTTTTAACGAAATGCAACAGTGCCAAACACGGGGGTCTGGCATAGTTCAGCTGACCCGGCTAATAAAGCAAAGCTGATTTTGTTATTGGGCGGTTTTAATAACACTGGAGAGCTGGAGAGTCAATTAAAAAGGATTAGCGAGGCCCCAATCTGCTCAGAGCCTCTTCATGCTTCAATGATTATGGAGTGTCATCAGTACTCCTACACTGTACACTCAACCAGCTCTGACACACACGCACACACACGCACACACACACACACACACACACACACACACACATGTTAAAACATGCGCATAAATGTCTGCAACACTTACACAGATCTGTGTTTTAATGATAGGGTTAGATTTCCACTCATAACACATGCATTTGTGAAGTGCACGCACTGATACATACTATTTTATTACATGATTTTAATGTGTGCAGAAGATTGGATTTGAGAAGTATTTGCAGTTCTTTGCACTTAAAGAAAAAGTGTTTCTAAAAAGCAAACCGAATGTGTCACTTGACTGTGTATAAATATGGGCAGCGCCTCTATGTCTCCTTTCACTGATTGAAGTGAAGCCAAAATAACCTCATGACAAGAGCAGACATATTGAACTGGTGATGTAATTTTGAGCTCTAAGGCAGTGGTGCCCAAAGTGGGGGTCGCAAGACACTGAGACCCAAAACATGAAAATTATTTTACCCATTATTGTGAAACTATAAACAAAAAAGTAGTTTTAGAGATTACATGTGTTCGGTTTCTAGTGTTTCTTACAATAGATTTCTAAAATAACATTAAGGTGTTAGGGCTGTTGTGTGGTGTCCTAGTGTCAGTGTTTGGAGAAGTCTTTCAGTGTGCGCGTTGGGGGTCCCCATTCTCTAACACCGTTATATTGGGGAACGCAGGCTGAAGTTTGGGAACCCTTGCTCTAAGGGATCTGGCTGCTGGAACCCAAGATTCGACACTTACCTGAAGCACACATTTAAATTAAAGATGCAATTTCAGGGATTCCTCTGGTCGGTACAGTCCACAACAGAACAGGTTCTTGAGTTGCTTGGGAGGAGGTGATCACGCTTTTGGAATATGTTTTGTTATTTTTTATCATTTTTCTGCTTTCCTATCTTTGCCTTATCCTGCTAATCTGGTTGAGAACGCTGCGAGGGGCATCATTTGTCGAAAGAACTGTCAATCAATGACGTTACATCAGCTCTTTTTTTTTGCATTAAATAACTAATTAAAACAAAACTACTCTGAAAAATGTATCATTGGATATAAATCAGCATGATAATAACTATCATGACAGAATGCAGGTTTGACAAAAAATCCTTTTATGTGTATTCTAACTCCTTAGTTTGACCCATGTCTTAGCCGGGTGTTTGACCTTTACTGACGCCAGCCAGCAGGTGGAACGCTAAATATTTCAGCTTCACTCCCAGGCAGCTGTTGCTCTGTCCATATTAATATACAGTCTATGGTGTTGTGTAAAGGGAGAAACATTGGGCAAGAATCGAGTCACTTTGTTTTCATTCACACATCGTTGAAATATTGTGATTTGAACATGAACCTGTTTGCAATCACAGACACGGCTGGTGGGTGAGTGAGACAAAAAGAGGACAACAAAGGTTTTGTTTTCCGTCTCATGATTTCTACCTTAATTATGCTTTCTTTTGAATCACAAAAACAGCTTGAATACAGCGAGCCTGCGACAGATACGGTGGATTTGTGGTGATTACTGTCATCCTGTAAAAGGTATCATGAGGACCAACATTTTTTTTTTGTCCTACTGGGAGTGGAGTTACACATAAAAAGGGAAATTAAATGTAAATTATTTGACCACAAAAAGTCCAAATAAATCACAGAAAGTCTTCGTCTGACTGATTAATGTTATTGCGTCTGACACATTTTCCAATCGCTTTGGATCGAGCACAGTAACCAAAGAAAACAGAACAATTCGACTGAAATTACTGAGCAATAAATCTCTGCATGGAAAGTCCAAAAAATGAAGCACACTTAGCCGCTCTCCAGTCTCCATAAAAGCATTCTTTCTCAGATGAGTCAGACATGATACTTCAGAGGTGTTTTTAAGGTCATAATGCTGAACCACTTAAAATCCTCTTCAGCAGTCTGGGTCCTGCAGTTTTCTTCTGCACACTCTACCATTGCTCTGACTTTTCTCTCACCACTTTTGCTTTCTTTATTTCTCCCTCTCTGTCTCCGCTTCTTTTGCATCTTTCACCTCCTCCGCCTCCTGCTGTATAGCCATCAGTGATGTTAAAATACTTACTGAGCGGGAGGGGTTCGGACAGAAATGTGGAAAAAACATCACGGTCCAGAGGTGCAAAGAAAGCAACAGAGACACACGTACAGAGGGGCTTCAACACTTTAACAGCACTGACCCGTAACCATGCACAGAGGTGTTCTATAATTTAACAAGCTGTCAATCATTTCAACACACAGGGCCAAGGGAAACAAGGAAAGTCAGTCGGACAACACACAGGCTTTAAGTTACTCCAGAAAACTCCAGAAAAATTAAAAAAACCCGTCCTGTGTCTGTTTTAAGCGCTTACACACTACATGATAAATTGACTCATTTTGGGCCCCACCTCTACTGGTAATCTTGAGCAAAGTCCCATTTTCAAATGGTTCTAAAGATGAGCTCGGACGATTTTCCTGTGGTGTGAGGTGAGTTAAGACCATAGACTGTAAATATTAAAGGACGCAGCCTGAGTGATGTCAGCCTTCTGTTCCTGAGGGGGCTCTGGAGGCTCATCAGCAGCAGCCGCCATGTTGGAAATCCTGTCTCAGTCTAACTTTCAGTCAACAGGCTGAGAGCTGGAGCTGAGGCGGGTTTTAAGCCTCTTGAATTCAACACAGGCTCCTGAACTTACATTTCACCGTGATGTTTCACTCCGCTGTTCATCTCCTTACACTGGCTCCCAGTTACTGCTCGCATCAAATTTAAAACTCTGCTGCTCGCTTACAAAACAGACACAAAAGCGTCTCCTCCTCACTTTAACTCTCTCATCCAGGTCTACACTCCCCCCCCCCCCACTACGCTCTGCCAATGAAAGGCGTCTGATCCAACCTTCACAACAGGGTCCTAAGTCTCTGACTAGACTCTTCTCCTCTGTCGCCCCCCGGTGGTGGAATGAACTCCCAAACTCCATTGGATCTGCAGAGTCCCTCTGCACCTTTAAGAAAAAGCTAAAGACCCAGCTCTTTCATGAATATCTACTAACTTAATGATGATGGTCTCCATATTATTGATGATGATGATGGTAGTGACGATGGTTTTTGTTTGATAACGACGACTTATAAGATGGTTTCTATACTGATTAGAGCTCTCAAGAACTGCCCTCAATGTTGTGCTTTGCCTCTGGTCACTTCCTGTCAGCACCTGTGTGTCCAATCAGACTCAAAGCTGATCGTTTGCTCTTACTCACATTCTTCCCTTTTTTCTAGATCCTTGCTTGTGTTGTACTTACTCTCTGATGTACGTCGCTTTGGATGAAAGCGTCTGCTAAGTGAATTGTAGAATGTTGTTCTCGTCCCCTTTTGTCCAAAAATTCAAAATTAGACAGTCATAACTCAGAGAGACATTTACAGAGGATATACTTGATTTCTGCTGTATTGATGTGTAAAATGTTGCCTCTAAGTATAGACATTTATTGATTTCTACCGTTCACACACATGCTTTTTTCCCATTATGTTCTTTGTATTTTTTTATACTTGCCTTAAAAATGAACTTAACTATTACTTCAGCTTATTTACCGCATTACACCCAGCGCTCATGTATTCTTAGTGTGTCGTTTTTGGCCTTGTGACATCCAGAGCTCACAGATTACATATATAAAAACACAGGAGACATCAAGATTACTATTTTTTTAACTTCTCTATCTCTGACTTCATCTGTCACTCTCATAACATGATTCCCATTTGAACTTTTCCCCGCTGACACCCAGGGGTGTTGACTCTGAGTCTGACTGTTAATAGGTCAGCGTCTGTTTGGGGAAAACGTTTCCCCGACGCGTCTGAGCCGTTGAGTGGATTTGGATGTTTTTCAGTCTTCCTCTAATGATTTGAGCCCTGGGTCTCATTTCAACTTTCCATCCCCTCCCTAACACTCTCAACCCAAACTGTCATATCTGTGTTTCTTTCTCCTCCCTTCAGCGACCAGCTCTGCTATCACAGTCCCCCATGCATTTTCATCCTCACAGCTCCGAGTAGGGTTTCTGTTTACTCAGTTTGTTTGTTCTGTTTTTTTTTTGTGTGTGTGTGTTCATTTCAATTTCCGGTTTTCTCTCTCTTTTTTTTCCTTGTCTCCTTCCAAACTCGGTAAGCAATGACTTGTATTTTTAATTTTGGACTCTGTGAAAAGACATGAATTCATGATATTTCAGAATGCCAATAAATGAATAATGAATGAATGACTGTGTGATGCCTCACTGATAGTGTTTTTGAAGCCTTTAAATGAGGCTGAAGCCTTTATTACAAGAGAAACAAGCTCGAGTACACACACACACACACACACACACACACACACACACACACACACACACACACACACACACACACACACAGAACTATAAATTAGATTGTTACCATATTCTTCCACCTCTGACACAAATAAGAAACATTCATAAATTACTAAAATCCTAAGTTTTTGGTTGAAATTGTCAAGATGATGCAAAATAAAAGACATATTTGGAATTGTTTAAGCGCAATGGTCTTTATACAATTTAATCATTTTAAAGGGATAGTTCAGTATTTTTGAAGTGGGGTTGAATGAGGTTCTTGTCCAGAGTGAGTTTATTAGCACCTCACTTTTTCATGTTATTGATCGGCACTTTTTGTCCTGAAAATACATTTTTAAAAGAATATACAAGCTTTCCAGCTCAGTTTCATATTGCATGTTCGATGTATAGTAACTTTACTTCATCATCAAAACAATCATGTGAGGAGCAACATGTAGTGTTTAAAATGGGTACTGCAAATTCCTACATTAAGTCGAGCTGTCTCCCACCTTGCCTATAGGCTTGCCGAGGTTGACTCAGAGGCTGACTCAGTTATATCTGAGCCACTCCCTTGCGTGCTTCCATCGCTGCAACACCTGTTGGATTGCTGTTTGCCTGGCAAACCGAGGGGCATCCAAAACGTTTCTCTCCCCGTTCGTTTGTCCATCGTCTTTTGTAGTTTTCAAACTGAAGCCTGTATGTTTTGTGAAACATCCTTGGATTGCATTTCCAATTCTCTATCCTCTCTAGTCCGTCTGTCTGTCATGCGTGACACGTCATGGTTTTCAGACCTTTACTTCCAGGTCACTGGCCCTTCTTCTACACCTCCTTCACCTTTTTTAAGCTTCTTTATTTCCCCCCCATTTATTCTCACAGAACACCTGAGCCACGTCTCAGAGTGCAGCCCATCCCATCAGTGCATCTCTGTAACGTCTGGTTCTTTGATGCGAAAGAGAGAGAGAGAGAACAGAGAGAACTTTTGGGAGCTTGCAGTTGCCCGAGTTTCTTGTTTTCACACGTGCACACATTTGTTTTGACACAAGGACCTCTGGATTAAAATACTGCCCTTGCCAACTTCCTCCTTACATTTGTCTCTTTCTCCTTCCTGCTCTCGCCTGCATTCCTCACACGACTTTCACTTTCATCCCCATGTTTTCCCCAAGTGTTGCTCTAATGAATTACCCCGCTATATCTTCCCCCATCTACTCCAATTTTTTCTCCCCATTCAGCACCCCCAGACTCCTTCTTCTCCCCCTTCATCCTTCTTTCCCTAATTGTTGACATAGCATGGAAATTCCAAATTGGCTCGGCTCTACCTCAGCACTCCCTTACCTCCTCATTACCTTTTCATTTGTCCTTTTCTCCCTCTCCACGGGCTCCCGCTCGCCCCCTTCCTCTGGCGCTTCGGCTTCCCTCTTTGTTGACATTGTCGGGTTAGCTTTAATGGATCACCCACAGATATCTGCTGCTAGCCCTGCACTCCCCTGTTTCCTCATCCTCCTCCTCCACCATAATCACCGGCCCTCCTAACTCTCTCTCTCTCTCTCTTTCTCTCGCTCTTTCTTCCAACCGCTGTTGAAATACCTTTTCTCTCTCCGGCCTTCTCTGCAAATCGTTCCCCCATCCATCTCTCCCGCTCTCTGTCTCTCCACTCCTGGATGTTGACATGAGAGGCTGAGTCTAATAGATCACGGTGAAGCATCTGCACCTGTGTTAAATCTCAGAGGAAGCGCTGCCTGTGTGTGTGTGTGTGTGTGTGTGTGTGTGTGTGTGCCTGCAAGTGTGTGTGTGCGTGTGCACCCTAGAGAAGCCATCGCAGGCTTTCTGTTCAGCACATCTGTGACCTCCTTTAGTGCTGAGCCACTTCCTCCCTTTTCCTCTCCTTCAATTCACCTGCCTCTACTTGTTGTCCCATCCTCTTCTCTCTATCATTTATAAGCTTACATTGCAGCGTGGAACCATTATCTTAGTCGCCATATTTGTAGTTATTTTAGTTCCTGAAGAGCACATGTGCTGAATCTTGCAAAGCCAATTCTGCACTTGTGTCAAAACACAAAGACGTGATATGAAGAGCCCCGAGCACAAGTAAGGAGAAGTCCTCATATATCATATCATTCAGTAGAAATGTACCGTGGTGCAGTGGAGTAGTGGATTATAAATAGGCCTCTGTAGGCCCATCTCAGTCCTGACTAGGGTGTCCTCTAGTGTCCCAGTTCTGTCTGCACGGGACACCTTGGAGAGCGCGTTGTAATTCCTCACACTCCGCTGCACATCGGAGGATTCTGTCTTTTATATATATATACATGCTTCCTTCCTCCGTGCCCAGCTACATTTGAATTCCTCGAGGTACAGGACTCTTTTAAAGAACATTCTCACAGTCCTCGTTCTTTACATGAACAAGACCTCTGAGATTTCTCCGCTCTTGCCCACACATTGAATTAATTCTTTGCAGGTTCAGTGGGTAACACAGCGGAGGATATACAGATTTTTTTTTTTTTCTTTTCAACGCTGAAGTTTAAGAGTATCCTGTGAAAAAAAGAAAAAAAACGTTGCCGTAAGTAGAACATATTTCTCCTCTGTGGTTTTTGAAGTCTGTGTAGATGAAATCAGAAAGGAGAAATTGGTCTCAACACTCCGAGTAACTTTTAGGCTCTTTTTTGGGGGAGGTGGGCAGGGCCAATTGAGCTCAATGACCCTGTAGCGATACAAAGATAAAGCAATGAAAGCTTTAACGTCTTCAGAGTATATTCTGTGGCTCTGCTAGTGAGTTGAAATGATGACATTTAGCACATCAAGCATGAGTGGACCTGCAGGTACGTGGAGATGATTAAGGGATGACATCTTTTTGCCTTTTTCAAATCTGAAGACAGACAGGAAATGGAGGGAGTAGAGAAGGGGGGGGGTGACATGCAGCAACGGGCCGAGGTCAGATTCAAACCCCACTGTCTCTGTGCATGGGGCGCACGTCATAACCGCTTGGCTATTGGCGCCCCTGAGATGTCATCTTTTTTTTAATTATTCCTTTGTAGAAGCGATATTAACTACGGTGGTCGTTCTTTATATTGTGCAAATTAGATCAGATGTCACTGTACTTCTCGTATCTGGGTAACATTTTGTGGATTAAAGGAGTTCTTAATTGGTTTATGGAAGGAAATAATGCAATAAAAACTTTAAATATAACAACTTTAAAGTTTGTTTTATCAAAGGTGTCTTTTACACCATCAGTGTGAGCAGGTCAGCTGGCGACCCAGTTATGTCAGTATTGTTAATTGGGTCTTTATGTCACTCGCCTGGATCTAGTTAATTAAGCTGTCAGAGCCTCAGAAATCCCATGTTGGCATGCACACACATCGGCAATGACACACGCCCACACACACACCTCACCCACTTCCATCCTGTATATAATTGTGCACACATATATGGCGAGTGACCTTAAGTTAACCTGCACAATCTGTCCAGTCTGCCCAGTCCTGGCATGTATTGTATTGTGGTGGGCTCGGTGGCTGCAGTAAATTCCCCTCAGTAGCATGTGGGCAGCAGGATCGTCCTAATCACCTCCCAAGTGGAGCGCGGATGCAGACACAAGCAGCAGGACACATGGCCAATTAAGACAGGGATGTGAAATGGCACAGATAGAATGTAGGTGACTGAAAATCACACTTCATACAATCAATGGCAAGGTCATAATTAACAAGTGTTACAAAGAAATCCACACTGGAAAATGGTCTGTTTCTTGGCATTGTATTCTTTATATATTTTGTCCAGTTTGCCTGGCTACTTCTGTTGTCCATCTGTATCTTTGCATGATGCATCCCTGCCCCTTATCTGACTTATGTCAGAGACAGCTACTCTTCAGTTGTCTTTTCTAATTTTCTTAAAATTCCTAAATGGAGTATTTAAAGATCCAAAGTTATCTTTATTTTCATGTTGTCAGTCTGTGAAACCTATATTGTGGCTTTGTATTATTTACAGCTCATAAAAACTCTTTATTCATCTCATACTGCGTCAGTAAAAACCCATTTTTCAGCTTCTGCTCAGAATTATTTTTTTCAGCTGCTGTCTCTTTAAGAAAACCCCTCCCCAAGTGCCCACTTTCTTCTAACTGGTCAGCTACCTGGACATCGTGCAGGCGGCAGAACGCTGCAGGGCTGCCAGGGAAGGCTCCTCTACAGCGCTGGGAAAATAGAGACTATGTACAAGGTTTCAGTGGCTTACTGTACGTAGGGGCTTGAGGGTTCTCTATCTGTCGTGTGATCTTTAGCGCCCTCTGCAGACTCATCCTGGCATTACTCCAAAATACGTTTACCTCGTGATCTGAAACTTTGCCCGCACATTTAGTATGGGCATCCATCATTTTAACACTTAATGTTAAAAGGGTGATCAGCACAATAGGTCAACTTTAAGAAAGTGACAGATCTTTGATTGCAAACCAGCGGGAGTCTGTTTGTCTCTTCTTCTTCATGTTCGTTGTTCCTCGTCTTAGAGATGAAAGTCCCGGAAATGTAGATGAAGTCAGGAGCATGTTAAATTTAAGTTATTTTGTAAAGAGAATGTATATTATATGGCTGTAGAACGAGAAGGGAATAAATCTAGAATAAGAGTTGGGTTAGGGATGACTAACAGGAAGTAAAAGGTAGAAGTGGCGGATGAGGCTGAGAAGAAAATTATTCCAGAGGTTTTGTTGGCATTCGTATCACTTTCATCACACCAATTATATAACTACGACAACCCCAGACGCATTCCCCTGTAAGTCACCAGTTAACACGGTAACACTTTGAACCATAACACCCACTAAAGTTAACTTCAGTTAATTATTAATTGATTAACTGTGCCCCGTCCTCTCTAGAATCAGAATTTGAAGCTTACAGCTACAACTTCCATGTTGGAAGTCATGTACTGTATTTGTTGTGACATTTCCCCGAGTGTTTTGGTTTCATTTGGCACATCTTACATTTAGAGAAGCTTTTTAAAACAATCACCATTTATTTTTTTTCACGACGGTTATTCTCCTGCATCTGTTTAAAAAAGCAGAGTCCTTTTGCTCATCTTATCACAACCAGCTAATTGTTTTGTCTAAAACACACACACGCTGTCTCTTTTACACACACACACACACACACACACACACACACACTTCTCACCATATTCATGTGCGCTGTTGGATTAAATTTCTATTAGCTCTCCTCGATTGAGTTTGAAGATTGTTGATTAGCCAGTAATGGCCTTTGTTACTGCACTAATGAATAGCTTGATTACTATTCTACTTAGGCTACACATCAGGAGGCGCCCCATGCGTGTGCATATGCCTCTGCTTGTGTGTGTGTGTGTGTGTGTGTGTGTGTGTGTGTGTTTGTAGGCGTGTGAGGCATTTGTTGGTATTATCCTCTGATAAACACACGGGCAGTTATAGCCAGTCGTCTGCGCTCGTGTCAAAAAGCTGATGGCAGCAGAAGAGAAGGATGGATGGTCTCATCTGCCAACATCCATCCCTCATTCTCTCTCTCTCTCTCTCTCTCTCTCTCATCAATCTCTCTCTCTTTCTCTTTCCTTCTTCATTCTGACTGTGGCTGTGTCTCAATAATTTCTCTCCAACCTGCTCTCTGTTTCTTCAATCTCTCAGACATGACGCTTTTGTCTTTTTTCTGTTTGTTCGATGGTCTTTCATTCGTTCGGTCCTCCTTTCTTTCCTTCTGTCTTTCTTACTTTCTTTCTTTCTTCTTTAATGTCCTACTTCTCTCTATTATCTCTCTCCGACTGGACGGACCTAATTCCTGAGAATTGGGCAGGCATGTTGCAAACACCAACACTCAATGTTTGTATTATGAAACACACAAACAGACCTGTGTGTGTGTGTGTGTGTGTGTGTGTGTGTGTGTGTGTGTGTGTGTGTGTGTGTGTGTGTGTGTGTGTGCGCACGTGTGAGTGTTTGATAATGGAAACAAGCATGCCAATTATGGTGATGGCTCTCCAGATGCCAGGCAGAGCCAACAATAATGAGGGTGGCACATCTGGCAGTGCTGTAGACATGTGTGCGGGGGGGTGAGGGGGTGAGGGGGTGAGGGGGGGGGCGGGGTGAGGGGGGGGCGGGGGGGTTGTGATGATCGGGATGGTTTAGCTGGAATTATAGTTCACAGGGGAGCTGACACGCACACATCTCCGTAATGTCTTAATGAATGCACGGAGCCGAGAGTCACACAAAGTCAAGAGGCAGATTTGAATTGGAAATGAAAGAAAAGTAAATGTCAACGTGTTCATATGAGAGAGCTCGAATGTTAGTGCGAATTCACCGAGAAGTATCATTTTTAGATTTGTCTGGCCTTTCACCCACTGGTACCGACATTTAAACTGTAAAACTCGAGTTTAAATGACCTGAATGAACCAACATTTGGCTCACTCACGATCTCCACATCAATCCAAGTTGAACGTTTGCAAAGTTCAACCATAGGAAGTTTTCACCAACAGGATTTTTCTTCATCTACAATCAAAGGCCACATTTCCACAAAAAATGATCCTTTGAGAACAAAATAATTTCTTACTTGAGTGTTTGAAAATGTCTCTGTTGACAACGTTTTGATCACATGCACATGGATCCTCAAAGGCGACCAAAAAACACTGTAGTATCCATGCCGGGCCTTTCATCGAGATGTGATTTTTATTCATTCAATCAATCAATCGATCACTATTTGAAGAGTTCATTTGCCAAAAACAGATAAAAGCCTTTCTGAAAAAAAATGCCCTGATAGTTTTAATTAGCATTTTAAATAGAGCTGTTATGTGTTCCAGAAACTGTTCTGGTGGAAAAAAAAAAACAGTCTATGGGGAACTTGGTGAAAGCTTCAGTCTGAATGATATTACCTGAAATAAACAATAACTATAAAACTCAAAATCACATTTTTTAACTGCTTTTGCAAATAAACTTTTCATTTGTAAAGCGCCAGTTCCATAACAAGTGTTATCTGGAGACGCTCTGGAGAATAAGATGCAGGATTTGTATTCCTCGCGTTCCTGTCGTCCACACTTCCTCGCCGCTGAGGTGGAGGTCGGAGTAGGCCGTGCATGGATGATGACGGCGTGCCATAACCATGTGTGACCATGTGCGCATAAACCCCACAGCCTTTCCAACTCTTAAATATTTTTGCAACAAGACAACATGCAGCCAGCAATGATATTTCCTAAACAGCATATTTGGCCAATTAAATTAGAAGTATGTGAAGGTATAATCTCTGGGAAACAGGGATGTCTGTGCAAATATTAAATTAAGGCACAGAAAGCCAGCTCATGATCCTCTGAAGCAGAGTCTTTATTTATAGTTTTATGAATCATTGTTTCGGGACATCCTGCCTTCTTTTCAGATAATTCCATCCTGAAGATGATTCAGTCAGACTTTGCCGCAAATGAGCGCTATAAATAAAAATGGATAGAAAAAGGAAGTATGACTGTGCAGCTTTTCCATTTCAAAATGTTACTGCGAAAAAACGTCTTTTTTTTTTTCTCAGCTTGTTTTAACTCGTCTCGTCTGTGTCTCTCTCTCGCCATCGTTTCTCGCTCTCTGCCTTTCTCAAAGTGACAAAAAGCTGAGCTGGCGCGGGGTTGGTGGTGATGTGGTGGCGGGGGTGTGGGATTATTCCAAACATGGACGAACACTCTGTCCCCCCTCCCACACAGGAGGAAGAGTAATCACTACAGGAGCTCTTTAACCCACTCATCTGTGGTCTTATAGGGATCCAGATAATATAGCTAATCAAGGGGATAATCCTCAGTGACGAGCGTATTAACACTTCAGTGATTCATTGGCTCTCGCTTACACACACACACACACACACACACACACACACACACACACACGGAGACACACACGTCCAGCTTGTTTCCGCCGCCCGTCTCTGATTTCAGATTTTCTGTTTTTTTTTGGTTTTTGTGTGTGTTCCATTATACAAACATTGTGTGTTTGGTGTTTGTGCCGGCTCTCGCTTTGAAAAATTAATGTTGTGAGCCAATAGCAGATTCTATCCTCAGACCGAGTATCTCTGCACCCTTATCAACTCCCATATGAGTCCCTTTGTAGTGGCTCTACAAAGCATGTCATATTTTAGCATTTGTCTCAGATATTCTCTCGCCTTTTGTTATCTCACGCCTTGCTCTGTGCTCCGCCGTTTGTTTCGCCTTTGCTATAGACTTGCGCTGTGCTCTTTTTTTTTTCTTCTTTGTGACACTTTTCTGTGTGACTGTGATGTCGCTGTTCTCTGCAGCAGATACGCCGCGAAGCCTTGCATTTCAAAAACACTTTGTGCTTCTTTTAGAGTGCAACAAAAGGGGGGAATATATATCTATGTATCTATATATCTCGGCTTTACTTTAATCTCTCACAGCATGCCATCAAGCCTTTTGTTGCGCTGCCAGAGAGAAGATGCATATCTTTATAGATATGTGCAATACGTTACACTTCCTGCAGGCTTGATACCGCGCGATATAAGACGGGACATTTGTCCTTAAAGGCTTTCTATGGGATTTTTCACACTTAAATATAATATAAATCAAGTCTATCCTCTGAAAATAACTCTGTGAGTCATGACTGTCTACAATGGGTGTAACACCCGAGTCCCACTGTCTGTGATGTTTTCAGAGTTTTCAGAGTCCTATCTTCACTTTGTTTACATCGCCGGGACGGCCGGCTGACTCCTCCCCTCGTGTATAGAAGTTGTTTAATTGAGGGACTAGAGAAAAGAAGAATAACATACTGTACTCACTGCTTAACTGTGTTTCTAGATCACGCTCATTTCAGGTAAATTTACATGCAGTGTGAAGATACCAGCATGATAAAGATCACTAGCATTAGCATGCTAACACAACAATACAGCGCAAGTTGTTTTGGTTTCATGCTGGTGCTCAAGGAGCGACATCTGCTCGATCAAAAAAATCGCATATCAAGCCATTAAGATGAAGGCGAGGAAATCATATGGAGGCGTTTTGCATATTTGAAATGTCACTCCTTATAGGCTCCTGCGGTGTTCGAGCACTACAAGCAAGTTCATGATTAAAGAACTGAGGGGAATACGACCGTCTTATCTCATGTTCAGGCACACACGCTTTACCTGATGCCGAATTACAATCTCAATCGCGGGGTCGAGCCGGAAAAAACACACGATCAAACGTCTGTGTGATCGAGGCAAACAAAGCCTTTATCTCTCTGAAAAGAAAGCGAGGTGATTCTGTGACTAAAGGAAAAAGGAGGAATGGACTCTTCTTGAACCTTTTCAACAGAAGCCCTTCATGGTTGAATCAAAGGACGAGCGTATTACTGATGTGAGTGCACATGCTGCTGTGTCAAAGGTGTGATCACACACTGTCTGTGGGGTCTCCACAGGCGTGTATAATGCCATTATTTCATTTATATACACCATGGCAATAAAGCAAAGGCAGGTGGTGTTGTTCTCCGTCTGCGTGTTTGTGTGTTTGTGTGTTTGTGTGTTTGTGTGTAGTGATGTGTGGATAAAAGAGGGAGACAGGTAATGTGGGGGCGAGAGTTAAAATAATAAATACACATTCTCCCCTGGGGTTGGTTTGATCCAATCAGCCTCTCTCTGCTAGTATCCCCCACACACACACACTCACACACACACACACACACACACACACACACACACACACACACTGCCTCTAACACCAGCTGTGGCTAATGATGCGGTGGCAGCGGCGGTGTTGCCACCACATGCGGTCTCTTTTGTCTGAGCCCGAGCGGAGCACACGTCAGTCTTACATGCTTTAACCCTCAGACATCATCGCAGACTGAGGCTATTTCCAGAGCGTTATGGTATAAGAGCTCATTACCTCTGTGGGGGAAGGTGACGCCATTTTGCATTTTTATGCAGCAATCCCTCCTGGGCTCGACAGAAAAAGTTTAGACTCAGAGCCATAAGTTGTTTGCTTTAAACACTCATTTCATTAATCCCCTACAAAGTCAACCACAACAACAGGTGATCAAACACCGGAGCTGCTTGTCTTGTTCCTGTGGGGGAGAACTTTTTAATTATAGATTAGATACCATAACAGTAACTTTCTGTTGATGCTGGCGATAACTTCAGTTGTTGGATGCTGCAAAATCCAAAAGGACCTTTGATTCTAAAGTTAGTCATTGCAATATGAGCGTTTACGGATCACACATCACAGAAGTCTGATTTGAAGGCAAAAAACAAGGAATGTTTTAATTGTTAAAAATGAATTCTTTCTCACTCAAATTGGCCATCACCCAACATCTGTCAGTATTCAAATCTTATCTTATCATGTGTCTTATTGGGCCATGTTTACTGACATTTTTTAAGCTAATCTGTAAGCCAGATGACTTTGCAAATTGAAATTGCAAAAAGTGACGCAGCTCGTAAGCGCGGCTCACCGTGAGCTGTTTATTGACGATCCTCTGAGTGTTGCGCTGCTCCTCAATACAAAGCACAACACTTCAGTGTGTCCACCTTCAATAGAAAAGCACTAAATGTCATATTGTTTCCGAGGGGGAAACTGAAAATCACAGAGCAAAGACTGAAATATTTATTTTTGGGGTATTTTTCTGCCTTTAATGGAGAGATAGGACAGTGGATAGAGTTTGAAATCAGGGAGAGAGAGAGAGTAGGAAATGACATGCAGGAAAGGAGCCGCAGGTGGGTTTTGAACCTGGGCCGCCCGCTTGGAGGACCACAGCCTCCATACATGGTGAGCGTGCACTAACCACTGCGCCACCAGCGCCCCAAAGACTGAAATATTTAACGGGTGCAATGTGACGCATGTATATAACGCTCGCATGCTTTTAGGACAACGTGTAAGTCTTAAAGGTGTCTCTAGAGGGCACTCCAGAGAACAAAGTTAGGTTCAAAGTTCTTTGAAATGTGCAACGAAGATGGTCCAAATCTCCCATTACTCTCCAAGAATATGTACTGGCATGATACAGAGAGTCGGGAACGAGAGAAAGTGGTTATGTAATCGAGGCTCTGGACTGATCTGAACACTCAGTGCCAAGTCTCATTGAGTGTGATGATATTCAACATAACAGGGATGAAGTTTTAACAGTGTAGCTTTTCATCACTCTTACCTGGAATCTGTGGCTCGTCTCCCAGACGTTTACCAAAAGGACACTTTCATGATTCCTTTTAGTTGAGAGATTATCAGCTTTCAAGAAGCTCCAGAAACAGATCAAGTTCTCCCACAATGCACCTGTGTGTTACTAACTGGTCTTAATAGGCAAAGTTCTGTGTTTCCAGGTTAATCATACTTAATGGTAAAATATAGAATATCTGACTTTCAGAGTAGATGTCCAGTAGATGCTGCACCATAGCAACAGTCTCTAAGAGCAGAACAAAGATTTTCTTCCACTGTCCCTAAGCGTGCCCCCCACCCCCCCCACACACCTATACTTCACTGTCCCGACTGAGTGCAGCCAGGCCATTCAGACTTGTGGCCCAGAGTTGAAGACCAAAAATTGTCTCATCCTCTCTCCTTTGGTTCAACTTGAATTGTACTCTTGTGACGAATCTCAGCCGTTATGCCTCTCAAAACATCGTCCCTGAGTGGGCGGGGCCGTCTCTCATAGCCCATTTGGTGGCAGGGCCAATGGTTGGACAGGGAGGGGTTCACTTGAATGAATCCTGTTAAATCCTCAAAGTAAAACATAGACAAAGTGATGGAAGTGTGAACACAGAGCTAAAAACAACAAATCCAGAGGGGGTTTGACTTCACTCTCTTTAGAGAATCATTTCTATACAATATATGTAGCTAGAATATATTTGATTTCTGCTATACTTGTCACTTATTATATCTTTAACACAAGAGCCTTTTATTTGCATTCAAGCAGGGGTGAAACCAGGGGGGTCCTGGGACACTCAGGTACGCAAAAATCATAATTTTTGCGTCACTGGAAGCTCCTTTTCAGACTTAGAAATACAAAGATTTCACATCTCAGGGGAAAATGAGGACAGGATGCACGACCATTCAAAAATACTACCAGGTTTCTAATGATACAAAGATTAATGCAAATGGGTGAAGTATCCCTTTAAGGAACAAAGCATAGAGGGATTATGTATTACCAGTCGTGTTACATTTTCAAAAGTTGAACATCTTTAAGATACTTTATTTTTACTAGTTGAAGTTGTGTTTGTTTTCACACAAAGCCCCCCCCCCCCCCCCCCCCCCTTTGCATAAGACAGTGTCCCAGTTGGGCCAACTCAGTTTGGATAAAAAGTCTGCATCCGCCCCCGTATCCGAGATACTCTATTTGATCCTTGCTCTTAAGTGCTACATGTAAATGAGAACCACTTTTGTGTTCCAGGGATACATGTTTATGTGATCTTACTGTTGACCTTAGATCTCTGAGAAACAGAGTGCAAAAAAAACAGTTTTACAGTCAGATCTTTATTTGTGTTTTGTATCCAAGCGAAGAGATTATGTGTCTCTTTAAATCCGCACCACGGAACAACTTATTTAACATCCTGACCGTGAATACATATAAATCCATAAAACACACATGGCCGCCGCTTTGATTTATTCCAAAGCGCCTACGCTCTTTTTTATTACAATACAAAGGATAAGGCTTGTCCGGCCGTATTATATATATAAGTGTTTTGTTTGTTTAGTTGTTGCTGTTTTCCTCCAGTATAACCTTTACTGTGTAATAGAAACTGAAAGGTCACACAGCGTGTCACTTCACTTTAAGGATTCAAGAGCTACAGTGCGCCCGTGGCCAAAGAGCACTACCAAATCTCTAAAGATCAGAGGGAGAAGCAGGTAGAATAACTGAGAGAGAGAGAGCTGACAGCCTGCCCGGCTCGAGCGGCGCTGAACACACTGAAGAATATAACACTGAATTTTTCTCTCTTTTCTGCATCTGAGATTTCCATTTCCTTAATGCGAGGGGAGGAGGAAATTAAACAACATGAATTAAACAACGCGCCTCGGACATTTATGTGCCCGCCATAAAGCCCGGGCAGGTTGAATTTATGAGGGTTTGGACCAGTAAATACAGCACTCAGGAAATGTGATTAGGCTCATGAATGGGATACTTTCCCGCTGTCCCATTCTTCACCAAAAATACCTCGAAGAAGCACATGTTGGGACATTTTCCTGCTTTACTACACTGCCACCCTGGGGCGCCAAATTGTGAAGCGTCCGGTGTTGATGATTTCTGTGACTTGAGACACAAAAAAAAGTTTGATTATTGCTTCTCTTTTATTCTAATATCATACTACTCCAATTCAAGTGTAAATCATGAATCATATTTCGTCTTTGAATAATTGCGACAATAGGCTTGTGTGTACGGGATAAACCAGGAAGTAACATGACAGTCTTGGTAGATTGACAGAGCCGTCTTACATGGATTTCAACTTTGAACTTTCCTAAAAAGTGGAACGTTTGAAAAACAAGATTACAACAGCATCCTATAACAGGCCTTTTCTTTCTAGTCTTCATTTCTTCATCTTCCAAAGTTGTAAATAACAAGATTATACCAAAACATCCAAAACTTGATTCCATCAGTTTTCTTTCTTTATAAACTCACAGATGCACTGTTTTCGATGAGCATCACTTTTAAAACTACATTTTGTATTTTTCCTCCCCGGCCCGATTGGTTGCTCTCAGGGCGCATCGACTGTGAAAACAAGATTGTGGTGTGATCTATTGATTTCAGCTCAGCTTACAAGATCGAATAAATGTGGAAAAGCAAAGATTTTGAGTAGAAAATAAATCATTCTTTACATTTTTCTCTCCACATGATGGCAGCTATAGAGCAAATCTTCCCACTACACAAACTTTACTATTATTATTATCACTTTTAAGACAAACCTTTATGTTGATGGGATTTCTCTTCTCTTTGTCTCCCAGGTGGAGTGGCTGAAGAACGAGGAGATAATCGACCCGGCAGAGGACAGAAACTTCTACATCACCATCGACCACAACCTGATCATCAAACAGGCGCGTCTGTCCGACACCGCCAACTACACGTGTGTGGCCAAGAACATCGTGGCCAAACGACGCAGCACCACAGCCACTGTTATCGTCTATGGTAAGTTAGCACGCTAAAATCAGAGAGTGAATGACACGGGACGTCACTAAAAACGTGCTCTTATTCACAGGTTTAATTATTAACATATTGAATATTAATTTTGGCTTATGCAATTTCCATTCTTTTCTGTTTTTCCTTTTAACACCATAAACATAGAGCAATTTTTTCATTTAATAAACCAGTGCAACAAATAAACCAGGATAAAACGCTATCCGCCATCGTGACCATTTCTCCCTACACACTGCCTGGCACCATTGAAAATCGCCCAACTTCATTGAGTATAACTAGCTGTGTCACTACGCCATACATGCTAGGATACATAGCTACATTAGGTCATAGTCATGCATATAAAGAAAACAGTGGTAAACATTTAAGTAAGTAAACCTTAAAAAGTGCTGGTTAGATGGTAAATAATCCTCAATTAAAGACAAGTAACTAGCGGAGGTGAGCTGCGACACTGTAGGCAAATTGTTGGGTCCTTACTAGCCGCTAGGAGCTAAACTACCAAACAGTAGCTAGCAGGATTGCAAACTCCACGTGGTGAAAACAGATGTCACTAGAAAGAAGCCTTGCATTCTCTTAGAAACTGCACATTGTGGACAGGAAGACAGTTTAAAACCTTCTACCCCCCAAAACAGACAGCGTCTTCTGTACTAGTGCGACTTTTATTCCAGATTTTATGACACTTTGTAAAAGCTAGCTAAAGCTAACCAAACTATGTCCAGGATCGCCCGTAGGCCAGGCCCCCCCCCCAATCTGCCACATGAAATGAGCTCCTCTACCAAGCTGGCACTTTCTCTTTTCAATCAGCCAGACAGTCCCACCTCACCTTTGACCTCAACCAATTAAAACTCACCAACCAATCACACCTTCAGTTTTTAAATTAGAACATGTGTGCTTTCCAAATGTCTCGACGTTCAGCCAATTTTCCCTCCGCCGCCCGAATGAATTGTGCGGCATATGGCGTGATAACAGCTGTGGAAAAACACAACAAACTTAGAATAGCTTCCTTCTAAATGGTTTTGTTGTTTTTCCAGACAATGCTCTTCTATTGCTTTTTTTTTTTTGTTCTAAAACTGAGAAGAAAGAGAAGGAGAGAAAGCTTGTTTCACTTCTTTTTTTTTTTTTTTTTTTCCATTTTACCAAATGTCAGGCTGACATGAGAGGACGGGAAACATTTTGAGGAAAAACAATGTAAAGCACTACACACACACACACACACAGTGTTTCTCTCAAATGTAACACTGAGTCTATTCACTAGGAGTGTTTCAATCAAAAATAACAGTGCGTGCGTGTGTGCGATACAGACGGCAAGAGATGGAGTGGTTTGACACTGATGTATCCTTACAGAAATAGATTGTTCAATCTGTGGTTCAATCTTCTGGGCTCTACAAGGGCCCAGCTGACACTGTTGACAAGGTGAAATGGTGAAAAAACAGAAGGAGGGGGAAAAAATGGAGCAGATATAGATAGAAGAGACAGGTGAGGAGAAGAGAGTGGGAGGAGAAAAGGTGTGTGAAGAGGAGATGACAAAGGTGACTGTACCTGATTTTAGCAGACGTCTGGAGAAGGAGTGGGCACCGTCCACTGAGGCACGAATGTCCAGATCCAGCAGAGGAGTTTCAACCCACTGCCTCTCTCCAGATGTCGGCTCACCCTCTCTCTGGGTGTCCTTGTGACTCATTCTAACTTTATACCTGATTTTTCTCTTTCTGACTGTCTTTCAAAACGCCCTTATCTTTGTCTGCACGCCACTGCCACGTTTGTCTTGTGAGAAACAACAATAATGCAAAGTAATGAAGCAAAAGAAAGGGTGGAAATCTGACTGGATGCAGGGAAAATCTTGCAACAGCGATGACAATGCGACTGACAAAAATAGGCTGAAAGTGGAAAAATCTACACAAAAGGGACAAAGGAAGAGAAACAGCCTATAGTGACTGAAAATAAGGAGGTTTTGGCTATAGTGAGGATTCTTTGTGATGGTATTGTTTCTCCCTGTGCGCTCTCTCCAACACGAGTTCAGGGTTAAGTAATTTTGCAGGCAGCATCACAGTATGTGAACACAGTGGGGAAAAAAGTTGTGCTCCAGTAAAAGCAGGGTTATAGAAGAGTTGCAAAATGTTTGTGTGTTTTTTTTCTCCAACCACTCCCTGCACCCTCTCTCTCTCTCTCTCTCGACACTTCCCACTCTGTGGTGCGTGCTCATGTGGAGGGTCGGCCACATCGAGTGCCGTCCAAAAACTTCTGAGTGTGGAGTAAGAGTGGATTGTTAAACCCTCCAACTGCAAGTCTGCCCCGATGCTAAGTGAAGCTGGCCTTACACCAAATGACATCTCAAGCAGTTTTTAAAATCACAGACACATTTCCAAAGTCAAAATCAGGAGAGTTTTGCTCGACTTGGTGCTCACGCCCATCATTTTGGATCATTGATGTTTGCACCGAACGTTTTTAATAATGTTGCAGGTCTTCAGTCGTGTCTTGTGCGTATTGTCTTATTTAGTGATCGTTGTTAACAACCAATAGGAGCGGTGTCACCAGCTCCAAACAGGAAGCTGCAGACTACTGGAAAATGGAGTTTGGAGGCCACTCCCTAACCACTCTCCCTCCACACTTCCAGCCTGCGTGCTCGTGTGGAGGGTCCGTCACATTGAGTGTCGTCAAAAAGCCCTGGAGTGTGGAGTGAGAGTGGATTGTTAAACCCTCCGAGTGCAAAGTCTGCACAAATGCACAGATTTATTGAACAGATGTAACACCTCACAGTTCGGTGTTATGACCCACACAAAGTTCAACGCCTCCTAGAAAGATTTTGAAAAATATTTGTATCGTACAGACGTAAAAAAAGAAAAAGAAAAGTTATTTTCAAGATCTAATTTAGGATTTTGTAGTCCTGAGAACAGTGCGAGTGTGTTTATTTGACTCTGAAGTGTTTTAAGAAGCTCTGTCCAACGTGTGAAAGCCCATCCAATATTTCCTCTAAAAAATAACAAAAAATAAAGCATCTTATAAACGTCAGGTTGAAATGATAAGATGTTATATAGAAGGAATTGTGGAGTGATTTTAATGAGTCAGATTTTATTTGGACAATTTATTATTGGAGTGGCATAACACCATGGTTACAGAAAGATTCTGTTTTCTTGGGGAGGGGATTGTGTGTGTGTGTGTGTGTGTGTGTGTGTGGGGGGGGGGGGGGCAGGAGAATCCAGCTGTTCCCACTCAACTTCCAAATCACAGCCTCCTGGCATCTGCAAAACACACCCGACTCCATCAAGACAAGTAGTTCAATTAAATCAAACAAGACATTAAAATAACAGTTATCCTCTTTAACGATGACGTCTCAGTGACAGGAGAAGATTTGAATCCACTGCTGGTCCCTTTATTGCTTCAAATCTGCCCCTTTTTTTTCTACAGAAACATTACACTACATAAAGCTTTTCTATTACTTTGTCCACCACAGCTTGTTCAATTAAACCTGGGGTGTTTTATTTGTTTTTCAATGGCCAGTTGTTCTCTGCAGGGGATTTTTGTGATTAACCAATTATTTTAAAGCTGAGGTTAAAACACTTTGCAATGGACCAATCTGTAAGATATCTACTGAATTTAATCATAAAATGACTTTAATACATCATCAGACATTAAGGAGACATGCTATGTTGAAGTGCCAGTATGTCCTCTTTCTAACTTTAGATTCCGGTTCAGAATGGTCTGGTTTCTTTTGGACCAGAGAAGGTAGTGCGGTTTTAAGGCACCCCCACACGGCCAGTTTGGACGCCCCTTGGTTTACCGACAGGTGTTGCAGCGATGGAAGCGAGCAAGAGAACTCTCCAGCTCTCTCCAAAGTTTTGAATTTGGACTGCAGTACCCATTTTCAACACTAGGTGTCAGATTTTAAGAAAAAAGTTTGGTTGGAATGGTTTAATCACTAAATGTACGACTTGTTGTTTTGATGGAGTCTCTCTCTCTCTCTCTCTCTCTCTCTCTCTCTCTCTCTCTCTCTCTCTCTCTCTTCCCCCAGTGAACGGCGGTTGGTCAACATGGACGGAGTGGTCGGTGTGTAACAGCCGTTGTGGGCGGGGCTTCCAAAAAAGAACCCGTAGCTGCACGAATCCCGCCCCCCTCAATGGAGGACTGCCGTGTGATGGAGTGGCCATACAGAAGCTGCCTTGTACCTCACTTTGCACCGGTGAATTCAATATAATATGTTTTGAAGTTTCAGTTAATATAGATTTATTACGCTTGTGTTAATCTGCTTTGAGTTGATTTACTGTATCTACTTCACTCTGTCCTTTGTGTGCCATTTTTTATGCACCCCTAAGCTTCACACTGGCCTGTCTGGCCTCACCTTCTGCAAGATTCTTTTCATAAACTGTCCTGTCCTATATGCACAACACCTGACGGAGTACTTCAGGACATTTTCCCTGCTCTCATTTATTTTCTTTCTCACCCGTGGTATTCTTGTATCTCCTTCTCCCGCTCCCTGATCTTCAGTGGACGGCGTGTGGACGGACTGGAGTAAGTGGTCGGCCTGTGGGACGGAGTGCACCCAGTGGAGGAGGAGGGAGTGCAACAACCCGGCGCCCAAAAATGGAGGCAAAGACTGCGACGGGCTGGTGCTCCAGTCTCAGAACTGCACGGACGGACTCTGTATGCAAAGTAAGTGGACAAAGTTTCTCTTTAATATGCACTGGATTGCATCAATAACTTACTGACTCCAGATGATAACTGACCCCCCAGACCTTGCAGGGCATTTGGCTGGTAATGCAGGACAGACATAAGTGAATATTAGTGTAATGTGACAACTGAATGGGTTCGTGTACATCCTGAGAAATCTGTGACCAGATCCAGTAAAAGTAAGCTAAATATTTAAAAGTAAAACAGGTATCAAGTGCAAATCTTCTAGAAGAACCTTCAAATGTCCTTAAAGGTATCAGCCCTGAGGATGTCGGGAAATCAGTGTGAACTTGGAAAAAAAAACGAGTCTCAACATCACTGCAATTAGACGGTAACGCAAGTGTCAGTGTCTTCACACATGCACGAGTTGAACGTTTCTGACATGCCGTTAATCTCACCTTTCAACATTTCAAATGTCATTGTCTCCATCGTGCATCTACTCTGATTGTGTATCGTCTCTGTTGTAGAAACCAATTAGCAGTTTTCTATTCCCATCTATTTAACCCCTTTGTGCATGATTTGTTTAAAGTCTTTATTTGTGATTTTTCACACTTAAATATAATATAAATCAAGTATATCCTCTGAAAATAACTCTGTGAGTCATGACTGTCTACAATGGGTGTAACACCCGAGTCCCACTGTCTGTGATGTTTTCAGAGTTTTCAGAGTCCTATCTTCACTTTGTTTACATTGCCGGGACGGCCGGCCGACTCCTCCCCTCGTGTATAAAAGTTGTTTCATTGAGGGACTGGAGAAAAGAAGAATAACATACTGTACTCACTGCTTAACTGTGTTTCTAGATCACGCTCATTTCAGGTAAATTTACATGCAGTGTGAAGATACCAGCATAATAAAGATCGCTAGCATTAGCATGCTAACACAACAATGCAGCGCGATTGTTTTGGTTTCATGCTGGTGCTCAAGGGCGACATCTGCTGGATGAAAAAATTGCATATAAAGCCTTTAAGAACAGAGCAAAAGCTAACTTTTTTTTTCTAATGCATGAACATATTTGTTAGTGATTGGCTCTTGAACACCTCTCCACTATACTGACCACTACGCCTGAGATTTGTTTAATTTCTCCCCATTTTCTTCACTTTCTTCTTCCATCTGCTCCTTCCATCAGTCTTATCATCTCATCCTCTTCCATCCTCTCCCCTCTCTTTATCTTAAGTTTGTTTCCTTGCTCCCTTCTCTTATTGCCTTTTGGTTTAATGCCTTTCTCCAGTAGACACCCACTCCTCTTCCTTCCATTTTTTACAGCAATTTGCTTGAACATACTCATTTTCTTTATTCTTCTGAGCTCGTAATAGTTACATTACGGGAGGGCTTCTTAATGTCATCATCATTACGCTTGCCTTTTTCCACCTTTCTTGCCCATTACTGCAGTCAAAAAACAACCTTTTTCCCCCCTCTTAAAGGGGAAAGTAATGATAGATAATGATGTGGAACAATCATCCAAAAATCCCTTCACAATTTAGTGATTTCTGACACCAGAAGAAGAAAAAAAAAAGTGCGGTCAATTACAAAAAAACCTGCTGGAAAATGCTGGCTGAGTCATAACGGCACAAATATAGAAGCGGCACTTTTTTCCAAGGTGGAGGCAATTATATTTGTTGACTTGTAGGAATAGTGCTGGTTGCTCCCCGTGCTTGGAGTAATTGGCAGACCAGCGTCTGACGAGAAACGAGAGGGAGACAGAGAGAGGCCTGTCAGAGTGACGAGAGGAGAGCAAAGGTAAAAAAAAAGAGAGAGAGAGAGAGGAAATGAATTCACTTGTGTTGTTATAATCATGCCATTCATTCCCATCAGGCGTTCTTTTCATACAACATGGCAGATAAAGACCGTGTGTGTCAGAGGCTCAGTCTGTAGGGACTTGAGAGGGGTGGCCGGTTCAAGTCTTGGTGTGGACCAAAACTGGAAATTGGTCTGGTAGCCTGGTTTGTCAACCCTCAGGGGCCCCTTACTGGTCTGGGGCCCCAAGCAGTTGCCCGCCATGCCTGTTGACTAACAGCGCCTCTGGTGCCAGTTCACTTCCTGGGCACTGCCGAGGTGCCAGGAGTACTCGCTGTGGGAAGCCCCCTCACTCTGACACCTCTCCATTAGCACATGTGTATTTCAGCCCATGTGTGTGTGTAGCATGTTCAACAACAGAGTATACTATTTAATTTCCTCTTGTGGGAAAGTACATTTCTGATACAATAATAAAACTGTATGCCATGGAAACACAAATCCCGTTCTGTCAGGAGGGACTCGGCTGCAAACAATCAGGGAAACGAAAAACATGTCTCCTTCTTAAAATGCTGAATAAACATTAAAGTTATTTACAGCCTCCCATTGGCTGAGACATTGCCAGAGTCGTATTAAGTCAGACTTTCTTGAGCTGCCGTCAACATATTTGTTTATTGACCTTTATCTTACCCGGAGTGCGTCAAATGAAATGAAAATCCTTTTTTTTTTCAACAGCGTCCCGGCAAGAAATGACAAAATATATTCAAACAAAACTATGAAGAGTTATGACTCTGCAATACCAACATAGTTTAAATAACATGCTTTGGTGGGCTTTGATATTGTTTATTTTATTGCTGCATAATTCTAGATAATCACATCATTTCATTAATTTAATTGTGTTACTATAAAATGTTATTTTCATTGTTATCATTAGTTGTAGAAGTGGTGATTCATTTTTATTAACAAGCTAAAGTGATGCCCAGCCCACAATTTACAAGCACTGAACAACAAAACAGACCAGAGCGCTTACAGCAATGACAGAAAAATTACTTTTAAATTCAGTGTGTTGGATGCACTTTAAATACCTTATTTTCATTTAAAATGTTGGCTCCATCCTCCAGTGAAACCGATATAACCTGCACCGTCATTACCTCAAATGCACCCACCACCATCATGTATTTAAGTGACCACCTGACCTGATTGAAAATAGGAGACCTTAATTCTTAATTATCTTACAATAATCACGCTACATGTCAAGAAATGACAAACAACATATGAACACTATATTGCTCCTCAGACATCATCCTGCACTGTTCAAAGACATGTGAATCAAGCTGAAAAACTTAAGTAAGTGAGCTTGAGCAGGGGAACCAAACATCGAATTTGAGCCTGATTCCCACCCTTCCGTCCAAAGTCAGCAAATGGTTCCAAAGACGATCTGGCCAGATTCTCCTATGAGTGATTTTTACCCTCCCCGATCTGCTTGAAAGACAATCTGGGCCGCCATGTTTTGAAATCGTAAATATTAAACATCTATATTCATACGATCAGAAATCCTCTTGTGTGGGTCACAGCTTTGCACAGTTGGTACATGTATGATGACATAGCACAGGAAGATACATGTAAACAACAGGGAGACAATGACGGACACAACAGCAGCAGAGAGTCAAGAGCTTGATTTAAAAATAAAGATTTTTCAGGGTTTTATCTTTCGTGTTCATGACTCATAACGTCATGCATGATTCCTGCCTTACGTTGTGTTTTCACTCTAACAAATAATCCAGTAAGACAATCCTAGTGAGACATTCCTGGTCAAATAAATGAAATCAGAGCAACCTCTTGTTCAGGAGATTTCTATATTTCATCAGTGAACACAAAGCAGCCCGGGGGGGGGGGGGGGGGGGGATGTTTCATCACATGCAATGGAGTAATATTAAATAATCCCTCAGAAGGCTTTTTGGCCTGCAGGCATGTTATTGACAGGATTTACAGTATATTTCAGAAGCCTGCCCACCTCCTGACGCAGTGTATTATGTGTCTGCGGTCCATCAGGAGGATTCCCTGAGGCCGCTCGCTGAGGCTCGGGCCACACAATCTGGGCTAAAGCCGAGAGAGGTATAGATTTAGACTCGTTTCCCCCTGATTGATTTTCTGTCGTTAAAATAACTCCACAGACGTGGTTTTATGCGCGCACTAATGTTTCAGCTGTTTCCTGTAGCATTTACTGGAATCCATGAAACGTGTGTGTTACTGTGTGTGTGTGTGTGTGTGTGTGTGTGTGTGTGTGTGTGTGTGTGTGTGTGTGTGTGGTTGTAAGAAGGGGTTTTGCATGCACAGGACTTTATAGGCAGAGTATATTTAAAAAGCTCTGAGTGATTCCTTTATGATTATACTACTTGGTTTATGAAAGATGGATCTTTAAATGCTGGTCTATTTAGGCTTCACACTGAACATTAAAGCTTCTTCTGCTTCAGTAAAGCAGAGAAAGAAAGATGTCCCGGTTTAATCTAGGAGACACCTTTTTGTCACACCTACATATATCTATTAATCAGTCAGTCAGACTTTATCTGTATACACGTTTCATACATTAAAAATGTTGTTTGAAGTGCTTTACATG